>NC_066515.1:1241159-1254059 GCF_024679095.1 Eriocheir sinensis
CTGTGGAACCCATGCTGCTCCCTCTGCAAGGCGAACACCTCTCCAGACGCACCGCTAATGTTTCGAACGAAGCACGAGTGGATGTTAGCGCCAGAGCGTTTTGGACTCGTGGACAAAGGGCGTATTTAGGAGCAGCGAGTAGCGGGCTTTTTTTTTTTTTATTAATGTTTACTTTTTTGTGCCCTTGAGCTGTCTCCTTTGCTGTAAAAAAAAAAAAAAAAAAAAATAAGGATCTTTGATCCCATGGCCCATTGCCACAGAGACCTGACCCTTGATGCAGCCCACAGAAGAAATGAACAAGAGAAGAACAGAGCATATGAAGAAAGAATACAGAATGTGGACCAGGGCTCCTTCACCCCATTAGTATTCACGACGTCGGGAGGGATGGGACCAAGGGCGCAGAGCTTCTACACAAGACTCGCCGAAACACTGGCGGATAAGAAACAGCAGCCGAGAAGCAGTGTGGTCGCCTGGATGAGATGCAGGCTCTCCTTCTCCCTCCTGAGATCAGCCTTGGTCTGCCTGAGAGGAACCAGGTCACCTGCACCCAAAACCACCCACATTGCCGACCTGGACTTTGAGGCGACGGTGGTTGATAGTCGTATCAACCACAAACTCTGTTAGCTTAAGAAAAATATGTTTATTAAGGTATGTGCTACTAAACAGAGATGGTTGTCGGCCACAGTCATTGGCGGGGTGGGGCCAATGAATTGCTTTATGAAAGGATATGAGAAAAGATACCGCTCACAACGCAACTCTAATGGATGGAGGCCCGTAGTAGTAGTAGTAGTAGTAGTAGTAGTAGTAATAGTAGTAGTTTATCCACAATAAACATCCTCGGTCTGTCCTTAACTCAAAATCTCAAGTGGAAACCTCATATCTCCTCTCTTAATAAATAAATTTCCTCAAGGTCGGGCGTCTTGTATCGTCTCCACCAGTTCTTCTTTTTAACCTTCGAGATGTTATCCACATACAAGGGCCTTGTCCGCCCTCGTATGGAGCATGCATCTCCTGTGTGGGAGGCCTCCACTCACACAGCTCTCTCGGACAGAGTTGAGTCTAAGGCTCTTCGTCTCATCAACTCCCCTCCTTGTACTGACAGTTTTCTACTTCTAAAATTCCGCCGCCATATTGCATCTCTTTCTATCGTTGATTGATTTTTTCCATGCTCCTCTGAACTTGCTAACTGCATGTCTCCCCCTTATCGCGGCCCCGCTGCACACGACTTTCTATTCAGCTGATCCCTGTGCTGCCCAAATCCATTATGCAAGAGTTAACCAGCATCTTCACTCTTTCATCCCTTACACTGGCAAACTCTGGAACAATATTCCTTCATCTCTATTTCCTCCTGCCTACGATTTGAACTCTTTCAAGAGGAGAATATCTAGACACCTCTCCTTGCGAAATTGATCTCTCTTTTGGCCACTCTTCAAGATATTTTTAATGGGGGCAGTGATTAGGGGGCTTTTTCCCATTATTTTTTTAACTTGAGCTGATTCCTATACAAAATAAAAATTAGTAGTAGTAGTAGTAAAAGTAGTAGTAATGATAGTAGTAGTAGTAGTAGTAGTAGTAGTAGTAGTAGTAATGATAGTAGTAGTAGTAGTAGTAGTAGTTGTAGCTATCAATTCAATTAAATTTATTTCTCCGGCACTTGCTCTTGATCTTGATCATCGGCGTCAAGTTGGTGCCCTTGGCATTTTATTTAAAGTTTTTAAGAATAATCGGCATCCCTTACACTGAGGCTTACAAAATGCTTTGCCTGATCATTTTACTCCTGCCCGGGTCACGAAGTTTGCTCTTAGTCAAAACGATCTTGCTTTTAATCCTATGAATTTTTGTACGACACAATTCTCACGATGTTTTCTTCCGTCATTGACAAATTTATGGAATCAGTTACCCAATGAGATTGTCCTTTCTGTAGACATTTCTGCATATATGTCTCGTGTGAATGTCTTTTTGAAAGTCACATTATTTTTCCTCCTTTTGGCTTTTGGCTTTCTTAACTATTCGTTGCCTTTGCTTCTCTCCAGGACCTTTTGGTATTTTGTGTGGTTCAACTTCTATCTGCACCCTGGAGGGAGGCTTTGGCAGCTTATCATAATAACTATAATAATAATAATAATAATAATAATAACAATAATAATAATAATAATTATAATAATAATAATGATAGTAGTAGTAGTAGTAGTAGTAGTAGTAGTAGTAGTAGCAGCAACAGCAGCAGCAGCAGTAGTAGTAGTAGTAGTAGTACAAGTAGTAGTAGTAGTAGTAGCAGTAGCAGCAGCAGCAGTAGTAGTAGTAGTAGTAGTAGTAGTAGTAGTAGTAGCCAAGGGGACGCAGATGAGCACGCCACGTACAACTAATGCGTATGCTCCCAACTTTATTTTTTTTCAATGACTGCACTGCACTTCGTTGATACCTGTCACTGAGCGCCGCGCTGAGAAGAGTTTATTGTGGTGGCTAGTGCCGCGGGAGGGGGCAGGCGCGTCGAATGGTAATGCGGTGGCGAGGGTGGTGGAGCTAGTCCTCGCCAAACTTTGTGAGGGCGTCTTTATGCCTGTCAGAGAGCCTTGGCGACTCGGGTGGTCAGGGCATCGTCATTGGGGTTATAAGCAGGGCCTAAAATAACTCTGCATGCCTGCTTCTGGATCCTCTCACTCAGTTGTTGTTTGAGGGTAAAAATGAATGACCACGTCGAGAAGGCATATATGAAACAATACAGATGATGTGAATATACTGCACAACTCTGCGTCCGGTGCCCAGTTCTCTGAGTCTTCGCGGCTCTGATGGTGCTGGTGACATGCTGCTTCCAGCTGAGTTGGTGGTCCACCGTAATGCCAAGTAGTCTGTTGGCCCGGACTACTAGGGGGTAATGGGGTTTGTTGACCTGTTGACTTGAAGGTGATGGGGCCAACTGACAGCTATGTGGGTATCACTCCGCTTGTGGAGTTGCAAAAGTGCATTACCACGGTATTGGTGTGGTTGATAGCAACACTATTATCTATCGTTCATGCCTGAGTGCTGTCGAACGACGCTTAAAGTGGTGCGTAGTCTAAAGCCTTTTTTGTGTTGACGGGGATGCGCACGGTGCTGTCATCCAAAGTGACTTTTCTGTCATCAGCGTACTTCCAGCGGTGCGGGTTGTTCATGAGAACGTCGTTGAATAGCACTAGAAAGCAGAGCGGGCTTCACTGCCTGCCGTCACTGATTCAACGTGGCGTCGAGGCAGTCTATGTCGGCTGGTTACCAGGAAGGAGCAGCAGAGCAGAGCTGACCTCCGAGCTGTCCAGGGCCACTGAGCGTCCAGCGTCTCCCTCTCAACCTGTGGAGCCTTGCAGTCCTATGGGCACGGTCTGCCCGAGCCTCCGTCCAACCTACCCGGTCCAGAGTCTCCACACCGGGCCGACACAGCCCGTCCGTCTCGCTGGCACACCCGTCTACCCTTGCGCCCCGTCCCCCTCCGTCGAGTGACGTCTACAAGGTAGTAGTCCATCTCTGCGGGCTCAACCGTCTACACTAACGACGTGTTTCTCGGGGACTGCCAGCCGCTGCCTAACCACGGAAGAGGCCGTTTTCTCTTCACCCGAGGAACGACTCACAACCGCCGGGTCGGGCTGCCGCGTCACCTGTGTCCTGTCCCAGTCTAGTGGATGTTACGGGAGATGTTTACACTCACACTTTTTGCTTGTTTTGTTCATATTTCCTTAGAAACCTGATGAAGGAATAATCATCCTTGGACTCGATTGAAGTAGTTGCCGACGTTCTCCTTTCTTTAATCCGTCATACAACCATCTGATCCTTTTGGCCTTGACATTGTGGCGACCTCGCCAGGATTATACCTCACTGATTTCTAAGATTATATGTTCCAAGTCTTTGCTGGCCCTTTTAAGTCGCCGTGAGCGGGCGCTCACTATCCTGGCCCCGAAGTGAGTATTTGTAGCACCACGCTACCGCCGTATGGTTGTTATTCCCACCGGCACTTGCTTCAGTCGCTAGCTTGTTTGCTGCGCTGGTGATTTGCTATTTAGATGCAGACAGTCTGTCTTGCACTGTGTTCGGATCTTTGTGGGTTCGTGCTGTCCTGGGAGTGTGTCCTTCCGTTTTTCTGTTATGGCTTTGATTACCTGTTTGTTTGATTTAATCTTTCCAGTCTCTTGTCAGGATGTCCAGCTTCGAACAGCTTAAAGCTCAGGCCCTGCTACTGGGCCTCTCTGGATCTGAAATCGGCCGCTATGTGGTGGAGCAACAAACCGTGGAAAGGCAAGAACGTGCCTTAGAAAGGGAAGAACGGAAGAGGCAAGAGGAGACTGAAGAGCGGAAGAGGCAAGAGGACATTGAAGAACGGAAGAGGCAAGCGGAGTTTGAAGAACGGAAGAGGAAAGAAGAAAGGGAGTCTGAAGAAAGGAAGAGGAAAGAGGAGCTTGAGGCAAAGGAAGAAGCGCGAAAGTTCGAGCGAAGCTTCAGGCAGAGAAGGAACTTGAACTGGCTCGGATCACCGCTTCGAGTAAGTCTGCTCATCCTTGTTCTGACGGTGAGTGTGTTGACAGACCTCGTTTACCGGCTTATAAGGATGGAGATGACTTCGCTTCCTATTTTACCAGGTTTGAGAGGATAGCTGAGCTTTTAAAAGTTGATAAGAAAGCTTATGCCTGGGAGGGGACCATAAATTCCCACAGGGAGGACTCTCCTTCTGGCTGCCGACTTGAGAGGTGTCCTGATAACTCCTAAAACCTTCTCCTTATCAGTTTCTGCAACATTCGCGGTCTTAGTTCTAATTTCCATTCTGTGGAACACCATCTCTCCTCCTCTAAACCTCACCTTCTCTTCCTCACCGAAACACAGGTTTCTGAGGCTACTGACAGCAATCTCTACTCTGTTCCTTCCTACTATCTCTATCCTAAATTTCAATACAAAGCTGGATGTTGCGCCTACGTGCGCAACGACATCACTTGCTCTCGTGCCCACGACCTTGACTCTTCTGAATATTCCACCATCTGGCTAAGACTTCATTGTCATTCTATTACTAAATACATCTGTGCTACTTATCTCTCACCTAACTCTACTAACTTTGTAAAATTCTTTTACTACTTGAACTCTAAAGTGGAGCACATCTTGACCCACTCTCCCTTCGCTGAAATCTATATCTTGGGATATTTAAATCTTCACCACCAGCTTTGGCTTTCATCCTCTTTCACCGACCAGCCTGGTGAACAAGCCTACAACTTTGCTCTCCTCAACGATCTAGAGCAGTTGGTTCAGCACCCTACACGTATTCCCGGCCGTCTTGGGGACCGGCCCAACAAACTAGACCTCTTCCTTACTTCTCTCAAACTTTCTGTAAAAACTCCACTCTGGACGATTTTCGGCATGTTCGGCAAACTCTTTCGTCTCTGCCTATCAACATCTACCTTTCCTTCCTGCTGGAAGTACACTTTCATACAGCCTGTGCCTAAGAAGGGTGACCGCCCCAATCCTTAAAACTACCGCCATATAGCTTTACTTTCCTGTCTATCTAAAACTTTTGAATCAATCCTTAACCGGAGATTCAAAAGCATCTTTCCACTTCTGACCTTCTATCTGATCGCCAGTATGGGTTCCGCAAGGGGCGTTCTAATGGCAACCTTCTTGCTCTCTTAACTGACTCTTGGTCATCCTCTCTTTGCCGTTTCGGATAAACTTTTGCTGTTGCGCTAGACATATCCAAAGCTTTCGATAGAGTCTGGCACAAGTCTTTGCTCTCGAAACTACCCTCTTACGGTTTCTATCTTTCTCTCTGTTCCTTTATCTCCAGCTTCCTTTCTGGCCGTTCTATATCCGCTGTGGTAGACGGTCACTGTTCTTCCCCTAAACCTATGAACAGTGGTGTTCCACAGGGCTCTGTCCTATCACTCAGGCCCGTACCAAAAGTCACGAAGGTTTAGCGACGAAGATCGAAGGGAAGGACGGTGCGTACCTATAGTCACTAGCATTTTTGGAACGAAGGTCTGCGGGAGAGACGAAGGGAAGGCAAGGTCAACCCCATGTCTTTCCTCAGACCTTCGAGGAAAAATTTTTATTTTCCAAATTTGGCGTGACAAATAGTTGCGGTTCATTTAAAACAACCTGAGAAAATATTTTCCCTAATTGGAAAGTCACATATTATAGTAGCAGCGAATATGTTTGTCTTGTTTACAACAACAGCACGCGCCTTCAAAGCACAGAGGTACCAGTCAGGCGGGAACCTTCGTGGCTCACATTCTCCAACGATCTATGGGTTTTCAAATTCTTTCTCATTTCAGTTAAGACATCTGGCTCTGCAAGTGCAAACAAAAGGTATCTTAATAATTTACTGCATGCAAGTAACGATTAATAATGGAAAAAAAAAACATGAAATAGGTAATAAATAATAACTGTTGAATGCGATGCTAGGCTATTTCGAATATATTAGGCTACCCATGTTATTTATACATGCAACAGCAAAATTCCTTATGCATAGACACTTGCAGAGTCGTCTGTCACTTTATATCCCTTAATGAGATGAAATATGAGTATCTGAAAGGCTATAGATCGCTCCAGTATGATCAAACTATACTGTTTGATATACAAGTTGTTTCTTCGTGTCCTTGTATGGTATATTATCGATGCAAATCTTCTGTTTGCGGTTCATATACGATGGTTTGAGGATTTTTTGGATACACAAACATTCAAATGATCTTCACGCAATCACAAACTTACAATGCGCAGGTGCCACATCTACGTTCACGAGTGGACAGACGGAATGAAGCGGACAATATTATGGCTGTAATAGCACCATGGAAGTATCGTATCTCCATGAATAGCACTGTGTGTTTGTATGTGTGTGCGTGCATTAGATCTGGTAGGTGAAAAGAAGGTTGCAGTGTGTGTATGTGCATTTACCTTCCCGAGCGACTCGTGGTAAGGATTGAAGGCACGGTCTGAGGCCGTGCCTACATTGTCGAAGGGAAGGTACGCGGCTCGACCTTCATGACTCTTGGTACGGGCCTCACTCTCTTCCTGTTATTCATCAGTGATCTTCTTTCCATAACAAACTGTCCTATCCATTTATACGCTGACGACTCCACTCTGCATTATTCAACTTCTTTCAACGGAAGACCCTCTCAACAGAAATTACAAGCCTTCAAAGTGGAGGCTGCAGAATGTTTAACCCCAGACCTTGCTATCATTTCTGGTTGGGGTAAAAGGAACCTTGTTTCCTTCAATGCTTCAAAAACCCAATTTCTCCACCTATCAACTCGACATAATCTTCCAAACACCTATCCCCTATTCTTCGATAACACTCAGCTTTCACCTTCTTCAACACTAAATATCCTTGGTCTATCCTTAGCTCAAATTATCAACTGGAAACTTCACATCTTTCTTCCTAAATCAGCTTCCTCGAGGTTGGGCGTTCTGTATCGTCTCCGCCAGTTCTTCTTCCCCGCACAGATGCTTTCCATTTATTGGGGCCTTGTCCGCCCTCGTATGGAGTATGCATCTCACGTGTGGGGGGGCTCCACTCACACAGGCCTCCTGGATAGAGTGGAGTCTAAGGCTCTTCGTCTCATCAGCTCTCCTCCTCATACTGATAGTCTTTTACCTCTTAAATTTCGCCGCCATGTTGCATCTCTTTCTCTTTTCTATCGATATTTTCATGCTAACTGCTCTTCTGAACTTGCTAACTGCATGCCTCCTCCCCTCCCGCGGCCCCGCTGCACACGACTTTCTACTCATGCTCATCCCTATATTGTCTAAACCCCTTACGCAAGAGTTAACCAGCATCTCCATTCTTTCATCCCCTTCACTGGTAAACTCTGGAACAGCCTTCCTTTATCTGTATTTCCTCCTGCCTACGAATTGATCTCTTTCAAGAAGAGTGTATCAAGACACCTCTCCACCTGAAACTGACTTCTTTTTTGGCTACTCTTTACTGTTATCTGTTATGGGAGCGGAGAGTAGCGGGCTTTTTTTGTACTCTTTTTGTTGCCCTTGAGCCGTGTCTTTTGATGTATTATATATATATATATATATATATATATATATATATATATATATATATATATATATATATATATATATATATATATATATATACTTACGTTCTTATGTTCTTGTTCACACACAAACACCGCTCCGATAGCTCAGTCGGTTGAAGCGCTGCGCTGCCAGGCTTCGCAGCGTGTCGTGCAGAGATGCGAGCCACGCTCAGGGCGGTTTTTTTTTCCGCTGACTAGGAGCGGTTACTGTCCCACCTTGACCTGGGGGATGAGTTGTGTGGTGTGTGAGGTCCTGGCATCCTCTAGAGTCGGGTGATGGGTGGTCTTCAGGACAGCATGTGGGTAGTTTAAGCCCACTCGGGTGACTGAAAATCCTGTGGTAGCGTGAGATCGACTAAGGTGCCTTGCTCTAATTGGGAGGGTACTTGCCGGCGATGACGAGCCCAGCTCATGATCAGGCCGTGGAGAAACACACACACACACACACACACACACATACACATATATATATATATATATATATATATATATATATATATATATATATATATATATATATATATATATATATATATGTGTGTGTGTGTGTGTGTGTGTGTGTGTGTGTGTGTGTGACGTCTCCACCAATATTTATTTCGTTGGCATCACAGGGTGTGATGGCAGCTGCCCCGGCCTTTCCGCAGGCTGCTGTGACGTGCACCTCTTAGGAAGGAAAATGTCTGTGTGTGTGCGTGTGTCTGTGTGTGCGTATGCGTGCGCGCGCGTGCGTGCATGTGTGCGTGTGTGGGCGTATGGAAGCTTCGGCTAAGGGTGTGGGCTACGGTCCGGGGGCCCACACATCGCTGCTGCGTTGCCACGTGCCACTGCAATGTTGACGCGCTGCCTCAGCCATGCCGTCTCACGGGGCTCCCCGCTGCGCTGGCTGATGCGCCTGCCGATGTCCTGCAGCAGGTCTCCGAAGGCAGGTCCCAGCACGCCGCTTGTCTCCACGGCGAGGGGCACGAAGTCGTATCGCTGGGCGAGGGCCGCGTAGCGGTGACGCTTGCGCTCTTCGGCAGCGCGTGCGGCAGCTCCAGCAGCGGAAGCACAGTTGATGGTGTGGGTGGTGGAAAATGTGTTGATGCAGGTGGCGTCCCACATCAACATCTTGCCTCGCCTGAAGGGGAAGACTGTGATTCCGTCCGGTCGGCGACCGTCTCCTCGGTCCAGGCCTCGCGGCTCGAGGATGGCCGAGAGACCAGCGGCGGCCAGGGCCCGGTAGATGACGTCGTTGAGAGCTGCGTGGCGGGGCAGTCGACCGGGGTTCCTGTGGCAGGACAGGCTATGATAGCCCTTGGCGTCGGACATTGCCCCACAGCGGCAGCGGTGAGGTTGTTGGGCGTGCGTGCCCAACCTCAGGGCGACGCTCACGCGGACCGCCTCGTCGGGCAAAAGGAGGCCAAGGACCTCGACGGGGACGGCTGACAGCCAGGCCCCGCTGTGTGGTGCTGAGGCGGCGAGGAGGCGCGCACGGTCGACCTGGTTGGCGCGGGCTAACAAGTCGTCCAGGCGGTGGGTGGAGGCTGCCTCGTCCAGGTTGCGCTGCGTCAGCCTGAGCTCCGGGTCGAGGTTCGGGCACTGGTTCGTGGTGTAGGCGTCCATGGCAGAGGCCAGACGGGCCGGTCTGTCGCCGTTGGGACGGCGGTTAATGGTACAGACCATGTCCCGCGAAGCTTCTACCGAGGCGATGTAGGCGGGCAGTGCCACGTCGGCCAGCCGTCTCACGCCCAAACCTCCAAAACGCAGCGGCAGGGAGGCCTGAGACCACGCGTCGTCCTCGAGCTGTACGTTGCACCTGCGTGAAGTCGCTTCCCGCATCAGCTCGTCGACGGCCCGCAAGGACTCATCGGCCGTGTAGATTGGTGCTACGCACAGCAGGTACGTGGCTATCGGCACTGCTGCGTACCTTGACAAGAAGAAGAGGGCAGCGTGGGTGCCGATGTTGGCCGTCCTGTCTATGAGGGTCCTTCTGATATCTTCGATATTGGTTAAGGCTGCTTCATTGCCGTGGGCGTGAATCGGGGCGCCCAGGATGGAGAGGCTTGTGAGGGGTGTGGGGCGGGCGACACTGAGGAATGTGTCCATATGAGGGCCGGCGTTCGCGTCGTTGTCGGTGGGGGCTCCGTCGTTGGTGTAGTGGGCGGCGCCGTCCCTCCTGCAGGCTTCGTTTGCTTCTGCACGTAAAGTCCGGCCCTCTCCGTCCATGCTGGTGCCCCCTTGGCCGTCGCATTTACGCGAGTTGATCTCGAGGCCTAGTTCTCGGAGGGTCGGGAATAGGCGGTGGAGGTCGGCGGTGACGGTCTCTATGGGCCCAGCTTAGGTTCCGTCATCAAGGAGCTACAGATTGAGGGGCGATCTGAGAGTCTGTATGGCCGGATCCACCGCAAGGGCGAAAAGTATCGGGCCCAAAGGGTCGTGTGTGTGTGTGTGTGTGTGTCCCTCAGGCAATCCCCACCACACTAGGAAAATATTTTCTGTCTCTCTCTCTCTCTCTCTCTCTCTCTCTCTCTCTCTCTCTAGGCGCGCCCACACCAGGAATCTTTGTATGACAACAATGTATCCCAGACGTTTCCCAAGTTTTTCGGGAAGCAGTTGAGAAACAACTTGGATACATTCAGGAAATAATTGAGAAACACTGAGAGAGAATGTACGTATGTGTGTAATTCACCACGGACTGATCAAGTGATGGATGGTAGCGAGGGGCAGAGAAGTGATAACGCCGGGCACATGTAGACTCCCTGGCTGTGTGCGTGGAGAGAGGTGGAAACCAAGGGGTGCTGACGTCACTCCCCACCCCCAAGGCCTCCCGTCTCATTGGCCTTGTGGAACCACGGGCCGCACAGGGATGCCAGCCCTATCACTCACACTATGTTCCCAATTATACCTATATTTGCCTTTCAGTCAACCATTTTCTTCGTGATTATACATTGAAAAATATGTATGATTACACTAATATATGTAAAATGCTTCAATTATCAATATTTCCGTGTAGAGATGTTTACAGAGGCTACCAACCCAACGCGGAAGAAGCTCTAGCGGAGGAAGGGAACGAGATCACCTTATAGTATCCGGCAGAAAGGGGACACTGTTTAAGGGAAGAGGAGGAGGAAGGTTTAGGCTGCCTAATGGTACGGCCGAAAGACATATCCCACACCTCACTCACGGGGAAAAGGGATTGGGATTGTAATTATCATTCATTCACATGCTTCACTATCTAGCTAATTATGTGTGTGTGTGTGTGTGTGTGTGTGTGTGTGTGTGTGTGTGTGTGTGAGACTATATATATATATATATATATATATATATATATATATATATATATATATATATATATATAAAATATATATATATATATATATATATATATATATATATATATATATATATATATATATATATATATATATATATATATATATATATATATATATATATATATATATATATATATATATATATATATATATATATATATATATATATATATACATATACATATACACCCACAGACACCCACCCACACCCACACCCGCATATACGAGCGCGCGAGCGCAAAAGTTTCTCATGTTTTCCATCCAGGATGGAAAACAAAATTTTAATCTCAAATACTTCCCAACTGTTTCTCAGGACCGCCCACACCAGGAAAGTTTGTATGGAAACTCAGCTTTGACATTTCGAAGGTGTTAATGAGGCTCGTAAAAGGATCTCCGCCTGTCAGATTATAGCTGCAGGCTGATGGGAGCTGGAATGGCTTTTCTGTGCCTGGTGTCGATTCGTTGTATTTTGGGAGCCACCGTTCGTAATAGTTCTTCAAAATCAGTGGTTGACCTTCCAAGAAAATTATTAATCAATTAAACCCCGCTCCACTAACTCTCGGCTCCGCCAAAAGTAAGTCATTCTGTAATGCTCAACTTTCTACGAACGACCTCACCCATACCCGTTTCCTTGTCTTCTTCTTGCTCTCCAGTGAGTGCAATAATAAGTAAAACGCAGAGGCTATTGCAGCAGTCTCCCCACACACCGATATCCTGAGAACAACCCTGAGATGTGGACAGGAAACATTATTTCCCGAGGGTATTTAAATGTGTATCCCACTGGTTTACCGAAACACTTGAGAAACGTCTGGGATACATTATTGTCATACAAAGTTTCCTGGTGTGTGTGTGTGTGTGTGTGTCCCTCAGGCAATCCCCACCACACTAGGAAAATATTTCTCTCTCTCTCTCTCTCTCTCTCTCTCTCTCTCTCTCTCTCTCTCTCTCTCTCTCTCTCTCTCTCTTCGAGAGTGGAATAAGCTCCCACCGTCAGTGGTCCAGTACTAACACAGTGTTCAAAAACAAGCTCGACCGTCACTTCCTTCAACTTAATATCAACTAGAGTTGAAATACATCGTTTTGGAGCCTTCTGATTAATGTAGAATCACTTAGGTTTAGGGACTGACCACCAAGTCTGGAACTTGGGGTCTGTGTGGTCTGATTTTCTATGAAAACCTATGTAAATCTCTCTCTCTCTCTCTCTCTCTCTCTCTCTCTCACACACACACACACACACACACACCTACACACACACACACACACACACACACACACACACACACACACACACACACTATATATATATATATATATATATATATATAAATATATATATATATATATATATATATATATATATTTTTTTTTTTTTTTTAGAAAAAAGGTGGCAGCTCAAGGGCACAATATAGGGAAACACTAATAAAAAAAGCCCGCTACTCGCGGCTCCCAAAAAAAAAAAAGAGGTGGCCGAAAGGAAGATCAAATACGGAAGGAGAGGTGTCCTGATACCCTCCTCTTGAAAGAGTTCAAGTCGTAGGCCCAGATGAAGG
>NC_066515.1:1419888-1477388 GCF_024679095.1 Eriocheir sinensis
AAGAACACATACATACACACACACACACACACACACACACACATAATCACCCCCCCTAAGAAGACACACACACACACACACACATAATCACCCCCCCTAAGAACACACACACACACACACACACACACACATATGACCCCCCCTAAAAACACACACACACACACACATACACAACACACACACAGGCTCCTTGCTGCCCGGGCTCCTCACAGCGGCGCCTGGCTCTCGGCCCTTCCCGTCGAGAGACTCGGGCTTCTCCTCCCCGACGAGGCTGTCCTGACAGGAGTAGCCCTGCGACTGGGCGTCCCCACACAGCAGCCCCACCGATGTCGCTGCGGAGCCATGGCTGACAGGCTGGGACACCACAACCTGTCCTGCAAGAGAGACCCCGGTCGCCTGCCCCGCCACGCAGCTCTCAACGATGTGGTGTACAGGGCATTGTCATCTGCCGGTGTGGCGGCCATCCTCCAGCCACGGGGTCTAGACCGCGGCGATGGACGCCGTCCCGACGGCATCACAATTTACCCCTTCACGCAGGGCAAGATGCTAGCGTGGGACGCCACCTGCGTAAACACCTTTGGCAGCACCCACCTCATCGACTGCGCTACCACAGCAGGCGCTGCCGCACGCTCCGCTGAGTCCCGGAAACGGCAGTGCTACGCCGACCTCGGTCAGCGGTATGACTTCATGCCGTTGACGGTGGAGACGACCGGAGTCCTTGGTCCCGCCTGCAGCGACCTCATCAAGACCCTCGGCAGGCGCATCCGAGAGAGGACGGGGGAAAAGCGGGAAACCGAGTGGCTGCGGCAGCGGGTCAGCCTCACAGTGATCCGCGGGAACGCAGCAGCGCTATACCAGCAGCGCCCCACATCTGACTTGATCTAAGATCCAACTCGACTTTTATTATGTTATTTATTATGATTAATTCCTATGTTTTATGTATTATTTATTTATAGTATATTAAAATATATGGTTGAGGGCCACAGTCATCGGCGTTCTGGCAAGGGCCGATGAATTGCAATGCGAACAATCTAACCAATTGTTCCCATCGTAACTCCCTTCCGGATGGACACACACACACACACACACACACACACACACACACACATAATCACCCCACCCTAAGAACACACACACACACCTCTCTTGACCCTCACGGGGTCAATACGTGTCACTTGGCGCTCCCCATAGCAGGCACGGGGTCAGTTTGTTGACCTTTTTTCTTTTTCTTCTCCTTCGCTCCCCATTCCCCCGCCCCTTCCCATTGTTTTCAAGGTACTCATTATTACAATGAGCACTCGTGAAATGTTGTGACATTGTAGAGACATACAGTGAGTGCAGTGTGTTAGTGGTGCCGGAAGGGTAGTGAGAGCTGGGTCGCCAACACAACACCGAGGACACGCTCAAGTTCCGGAGGGCGAAATCACCCAGCAGCAGAGGAAGGTCAGTTCAGGTGGCAGGCAGTGAGGCAGCCTCGTCACTCAGGTTTGGAGCAAGATGTACGGCACCTTCATCAACGCTGTGCACTTGTTCCGAGAAACAGATATGACAACCAACCGGCCAGCAACCACCACCTGTGTCTCGTCGGCTCAGGCTTAGCACCCCTGAGTGACCTCCCAGATACTGCCCACCTGCATCCCTCTGGGACCTGTCACTTGAACCCAGCATCCTTCCTGAGGATTAACATCGCACTTGACCTCACCGCCATCTGGAAGGGAAGAATCCGCCCCTTCCCCCCCCGGCACCACCACCCTGCACTCCATCCCACCCAACCCCTCCCATCACCCCTACCTTTCCCAGAGACAAGTCTGACCCCCGTTTTCCATCCCCCTTCTCTTTTTATACTTGTTCTCGTCAGCGAAATTTACCTAAATGTAAATTTTCAGCCTGACGGCTGCTGTATATTTGAATAAACCGTATATTATTATTATTATTATTATTATTATTATTATTATTATTATAATCACCCCCCCTAAGAACACACACACACTCACCACACGGAGCCATATCCCTCCAACACACACACACTTACCCGCCCCCTCCCCCTCACACACACGCATATAATCATCCCCACCCCCCATCACACACAAACACACACACACACCACACGGAGCCACATCCCTCCAACACACACATATAATCATCCCTTCCCCCCCCCCCCAATCACACACACACACACAAACACACACACACACACACACACACACACACACAGAGAGAGAGAGAGAGAGAGAGAGAGAGAGAGAGAGAGAGAGAGAGAGAGAGAGAGAGAGAGAGAGAGAGAGACAGATTTACATAGAAAATCAGACCACACAGACCCCATGGTCCAGACTAGGTGGTCTGTCCTTAAACCTAAGTGATTTTACATTAATCAGAAGACTCCAAAACGTTGCTTTTCTACTCTAGTTAATATTAAGTTCAAAGAAGTGACGGTCGAGCTTGTTTATAAAGGAGTCAATCGTGTTACACTGGACCACTGATGGTGGGAGCTTATTCCATTCTCGCACTACAATGTTGGTGAAGAAAAATTTGGTGCAGTCTGAGTTTACTTGTCTACATTTGAGTTTTGTGCCATTGTTCCTCGTTCGCAAAGTGTCATCGATCATAAACAATTTTGTTCTGTCTACATTCGTGAAACCATTAAGTATTTTAAAACATTCGATCAGTTTTCCTCGGAGGCGACGTTTCTCAAGAGAGAACATGTTAAGGGTGGAAAGCCTTTCTTCGTAGGATTTGTTGCGCAAGGAAGGGATCATTTTTGTTGCTCGACGCTGAACACCTTCAAGTTTAGCAATGTCCTTTGCATGGTGGGGAGACCAAAACTGTACCGCATATTCCAAGTGGGGTCTGACTAAACTACTGTAGAGCGGAAGTATTACATCTTTATTTTTGAATAAAAAGTTTCTTTTAATGAAGCCCAACATTCTGTTCGCTTTATTTGCTGCATCGATGCATTGATGTGAGAATTTGAGGTTTGACGCGATTTTAATCCCCAGGTCCTTAACGCATTGAACACTTGTGAGTTTGACGCCGCGTATTTCGTAATCGAACTTCTTATTTTTTGTTCCAACTTGAAGGACCTGGCACTTATCTACGTTAAAGGGCATCTCCCATTTATCCGACCAAGCTGAAATTTTGTGCAAATCCTCTTGGAGGCTTTGCCTGTCTTCGTCAGTGAGAACCGAGTTACCAATCTTTGTGTCGTCTGCAAATTTACTAATGCGATTATTGAGTCCAACATCCACGTCGTTGATGTAAATAATGAAGAGCACTGGGCCAAGAACCGAGCCCTGAGGGACGCCACTAGTGACCGGCGCCCACTCTGAGTTAAATCCGTCAATCACTACTCTTTGTTGTCTGTTGCTCAACCAATTCGCGATCCATTGGTTTACTTGACCGTCAATGCCTATTTTCTTTAATTTATAAAGTAATTTATGATGTGGGACTTCATCAAACGCTTTCTGGAAATCAAGATAGACTACGTCCACTGATTTGGTTACGTCATAAATTGAGAAGAGATCGTTATAAAAGGTCAGTAGGTTTGACAGGTAGGATCTTTTGTTACGGAAGCCATGTTGTGAATCCCCAATTAATGAGTGGCTTTCGAGGTAACTCACAATTTTGTCTCTAATTATGCTCTCGAGCAGCTTACCTACAATTGAAGTTAGACTAATGGGTCGGTAGTTACCTGGTAATTTTTTGTCTCCTTTCTTAAAAATCGGTGTCACGTTAGCCTTTTTCCAATCCGAAGGGACGATGCCTTGTCGCAAGGACATGTTGAATACGGTAGTGAGGGAGGAGAGTATTTCGCTGTTTGTTTCTTTAAGCAGTATAGGATATACTTTGTCGGGTCCGGGACTTTTATTTGTTTTAAGTGAATGGAGAGCTTTAAGGACTTCATCGGTTGTTATTTCAAAATTAGGCAATGCATGCTCGAGATTTACAATAGTACTGGTGTTGTTGGTAGCGAGAGGAAGACTGTTAGTATTAAACACCGAGGAAAAGTAATTGTTTAAGAGGTTTGCAATGTGTTGGCAGTGCACCGTCGCTGTTTGTTAAAGGTCCAATATCACTTTTGATCGCCTTTCTGTTGTTTATGTAACTGAAGAAAGATTTCGGATTATTTTTACAGTTGGCTGCAATATTTTCTTCATATCTACGCTTTGCCTGACCTACTAGTCTTTTTACTCGTCGCCTGGCATCATTATAAAGTCTAATGTTTTCGGGCGTGCTTTGTTCTTTCTTTAACCTGTAAAACAATTTTCTCTCATTGACTGATTGTTTGATTTCGCTATTAAACCACGGTGGGCTTTTATTAGTGTTAATTCGCTTCTCGCACAAGGGGACGAATGTGTTCTGCTGAGAGAGAGAGAGAGAGAGAGAGAGAGAGAGAGAGAGAGAGAGAGAGAGAGAGAGAGAGAGAGAGAGAGAGAGAGAGAGAGATCGCAGAACTTGTTTTAAAAATATTTTCCCTGTGTGGTGGGGCTTCACACACACACACACACACACCTACTCCCCCCTCCCACCCGCCCACCACAGAGTCCTTGGTCCCGCCTTCAGCGACCTCATCAAGAACCTTGGCTGGAGCATCTGGGAGAGGACGGGAAGAAGCGGGAAACCCAATGGCTGCGGCAGCGGGTCAGCCGCGCAATGATTCGCGGAAACGCAGCAGCGCTGTGCCTGCAGCGCCTTACACCACACAGGATCTAAGATCTAACTCGACTTATATTATTTATTATGTAGTATTTATCTGTAAGTATGGTTGAGCGCCACAGTCATCGGCGTTCCGGCAGGGGCCGATGAACTGCAATGCGAACACACACACACACACACACACATAGCCTACACACACACACACACACACACACACACACACACACACATCTGTCCTGACATGAGTTTGGACAAGGCGCGGGGCATCTTGGCAGGCCTGGGTCAGCCTGTTGCCCACACCCCTCATTATATCCCTTTCCATGGCTGTGAGTTCCCATTACTCTAGCAACACAAGGCCAGGCCAACGCGAAATAAGAGTGACTAAAAGGCCGCCATCTGAACTTTTGCAAGTGTCTCTGTGTGCGAGTGTGCGCGTGGTGTGGTAAAACATGTGCGGCCCTGCCACCTCGCACTACCCTTCCTGCAACTAACAAAAAAAAAAAAAAGGCGTTGGTGCGGCTTCGCACCGACGGACGTGCCTGCACGCCTCAAACCTCTGAACTCTCCCGGAATCGCAGCAGACGACAAGACAGTCGTGTTGAGAAAGGTACACGAGTCATTACTGCCTGGGTGAGACTAAACAAACTTGTGGACTGGAAAAACTTCCAGCCCACAGACCCTTGATTATTTTCGTCCAGTCGCCATCATACCCATCGTCAGTCCCACTTGCGAGGACTTCACTTTTTGACTGGGCTAATGAGGACATTTCTGTGGTTCCAACTTCCAACAAGTGGTTCCAAAAGAGCGCTTCGGCACGGGCTACTGTGGTCACGCTCATCTCCGCCGCTCTGCAACATCAGTCCCGACACATGCCTCTCGCATATCAACTATTTACATAGTGCTTAGTCAGATCTGACGGCTCTTCCCTCAAGACCGCCAGTCACAATGGAAGCTGCACCTGCGCCTTTATTATTCTGCTATTACTCTAGTATTGTTATGTACATTTAGAGAGAGAGAGAGAGAGAGAGAGAGAGAGAGAGAGAGAGAACCAGTACACCACACCCAGCTCCAATCTTATCAGCACAAGGCACGGCGCGCAATAGGCGCACCTAACATCACCATTGCCGATCCAGGGTTCAGGACGTTTCCAAATTAATAGAAGGTAATGTTATAACTGTATTTCGTAAAGAATCCTTATAACCAAAACCTAACGAAAATTATGGGTATTCTTTTTCGGGAACACAACATTCAATAAACAACAGAACAATAATATGAAAATACGTATAGCTACCGTTGCCAGATTGTCGTACTCAGAGCACAGTATTTAACGGTTTCTGACGCCTAACTATTGCCAAGAAACATCAGGATCTAACTTTTTTTAACGATAACTATAAATTAGTTTCGTTAATGGAGCCCAGAATACAGTTTTGGGGCAGGAAGTCGGGAAATATAAGCGGCTGAATATGACACTCTGGCAATAATCTGTGGCCGAGGCAGCAGCAGCCTGCCATAGTGCAGGTATCAGATACTTAAAATAGCATACTTTTACTGCACAAAGCAGGTGATGTCACTTATTGTGACTTCGTGAGCTTTCATATTTATCTATTTGTGTATATTTCATGGTGGCAAAACTTAAATTATTAGTTTCATTTTTACTAGTGACACGAATTTGTGACTGTTTATCACAATAGAATTTCACTTTAATAAGTGAATCAGACTCCACAGAAATATTACCAGTGTGTGTATGAATGAATACAAAGATAAAACAACTAAATCCACTGGCCCCGACAACATTCCCGCCTTCATCCTTAAATCCTTTGCCCCCATCCTTCAGGCCATATTCACCCAATCACTATCATCCACCTCATTACCCTCTGACTGGCTTTTGGCAAACATTAATCCTTTATTCAAGACAGGTGACCAGACTGACCCTGCCAATTATCGCCCCATCTCACTAACATCGATTCCATGCAAAATTTTCGAACACATAATACACAAACACATAATGAATCACCTTGACACAAACAATATCCTTACTGACTCACAACACGGCCTTCCACCTAAACGCTCATGTGAATCGCAGCTCATTACTACATATCACATCACGAGGCTACTTGACCGACGTGACATTAAACAAGTTAACACTATTGTTTTAGATTTTGCCAAAGCCTTCGACAAGGTCCCGCACAAAAGACTGACATTAAAATTAAAATACTACGATATTTCAGGACCTATTCTTCACTGGATCACTGCATTTCTTACTAACCGGACTCAACGTGTTCTTCTTGACGGATCTTCATCTGACACTGTCCCTGTTTCTTCAGGTGTCCCACAAGGCACCGTTCTAGGTCCCCTTCTTTTCCTCCTGTACATTAACGATCTTCCACTGTCAACGCCTAACTCTTCCACTAGACTATTTGCCGACGATAGTTTACTGTTTAGAGCAGTAAAGACTACTGACGACTGCAGACGACTACAAAACGACTTGGACGCCCTTGAGCGGTGGGAGCGCACCTGGCAGATGCACTTCCGACCAGACAAATGCAAACTATTAAGATTCACCAGAGCGCACAACCCCATCCATCACACCTACACTCTCCATAATTCAGATTTAGAATCAGTTCACACACACAAGTACCTTGGCATCCATCTCTCAACTAACTTGAAATTCAACACCCACATAGACCATATCAGTGCTACAGCCAACAGAACACTGGGGTTCCTGAGGAGGAATTTACATAACTGCACACTTGACATTAAACACATAGCTTATGACACACTTGTGAGACCAACACTGGAATACTGCTCCACGGTGTGGGATCCTTACACACACACACACACACACACACACACACACACAGAAACATTGATAGGTTAGAACAAATCAACACCAAGGCGGCTAGATTCATTACAAACAATTACACTCGAACGCCTGGAATCACAACACGGATCAAACAACAGATAAACATGGACCCTCTTCACATACGCAGACAAGCACACAGACTTACACTTATGTACAAGATCACAAACACTCACATTGACATTGACCCACAAACAGTCAACGTACTCGTAACACACACATCCATAAATACCAAACATATCATACTAACACTGACGCATACAAGCACTCATACTTTCCACGCACCATACGTGACTGGAACAGCCTCCCTCAACAGATTTTAGACTGCGATACAATAGACTCATTCAAAAAACAAATACATACTCACTTGTCACCACAACACACCAACACTAACAATTACACTTGATTCACTTCCCTCCCCTGCACACTCGGCTCCCCCGTCCCCCCAACAGCCAACAAATATGCGTGTTATGCACCATACAGGAGCCCTGCGCATTATTATCCAGATCCAGATCCAGATAAGCACATACTTTGATTTAACTCTAGGATGTCTCGTGGATCATTAATAAATAAAAACAAAATATCCGGCTAAGCTACTTTTTAGCCCATTACCTTTAATGGCGCCCAAAAAACAGTCCCTCCGCCAAGTTTGTACCATACATTTGGTGATGTTAGGTGCGCCTATTACCTCAGCATCCTGTCTGATAATGTCTCCAACGTAGGCGAGCTCACGCGCACCAAACGACTGCGTACCAAACTGCGACAGGATCCAGGCCTACTGACATTGGGTGAGACAGGACCGTGCAACGAGACAGGGAGGTGTTGGGGGGGGGGGGCGCCGGGAAGGAATAAAAGGACAGTTACTCCCTTCACCGGCCGCATATTTATTTTAGGAACTGCGCTCACCTGCGGCACCAGCGGCGAGAACGGTTCCTAGGTCAACTTTTCCACGGTCAACAAACTTGAAAACTCCCGCCCATTCCTTAGAGCAGTGGTTCTCAAACTGGGGGGTACCCCCCTGGGGGGGCGTGAGTTTTAAACACACACACACACACACACACTTAAAGGAGTAACACTGTGTGAACTACCTCACGTGAGTACCGTGAGTTTCAATATATATATATATATATATATATATATATATATATATATATATATATATATATATATATATATATATATATATATATATATATATATATATATATATATATATATATATATATATATATATATATATATATATATATATAAACATCAAGATACAATGGTATACATATGACGAAGGAGGAAATCTCTCTCTAATTGGAACACACACACACAAACACACACAGCAAAACTCTTACAACTCGGCATGATAGGGGCTCCAGCCTTACCGAGTTATTCAATTTTCCGAGTTACGCAAATGCCCTACAGTCAAAATTTTGAAAACACAGCACAACACAGCAGCAGTAAAATCTTAAAATTAACACTTACCAATGATGGCGCCAATTTTTTTCCTGATACTTTCTTTCCGAGCACCAGGTAAAATGGTAAAATACGTTAAGTAAAAGTTTCAGGTACAAAAGTCTAAGTCAGATAAAGGTGATAAAGAACAGAAAAAAAGATCGATAGTTTCAGTATAAATAGTGAAATATGGAATAAGTTTGAGAGCTTGTCGATTTTTTATATCTCCATCCTCCTTTTTATGTTACATTTTTCTCTTTTTCTCCTTAAGTAATAACCTCAAGATAATGGGAGTCATATAGAAAATCGATAAAGTATTGGTGTATATTATGTTTGAGTGAAAAAAAATATTTGGTATGAGTATGAAAGGTAAAATTATGGAAAAGTATGAGTGGGTGTGAAGGTTTTCTAGTGTTGATTAGCCTATTATCATTATTATTATTATTATTATTATTATTATTATTATTATTATCATTATTATATTGTTGTTTTACTTATTTACACATTTTCCCATCCTGTTTCTCTTTTTTAGTTCCTATTTCATATAGATCTAGCTTATCTTTACAGCGTGACACTTTTCTGTTTACGTAGGTATGTAGACTGGCGTGCCAGCAGATCTGGGCTGCCCTAAACATATGCCCAGTTGTACACTCGGTCGTGACCATCCATATCATGAATTGTGGGGTAGTCAACCAGGTGAGTGAACACGGAAGTTAGGTAGGTACTAGCGTATTAATATATAGAAGATATCTGTGTGGGGTGACTGGTTACATCTGTTACCCACTCGTTCCTACATGAACACATATAGTGGGTCACGTACCGTCGTTCCCATAAACGTCCGTAACACGATCACGACAAAACAATGGTAGAGTAAAATTTCATTCATATGCTCTTTCAGGCCAGCAAAGGAGGATTAATATATGATAAATAAAACATTTCCTCACGGTGTGTTTTGTGGTCGTGCTACAGTCTGATGTTTATCCTCACTCAAACATTATACATCACCGAGAAGTGTATACTGTGTATACTGTGTATATGAAATGGCTATACTGTATCCCTATGTTGCTAGAAATAACCACAACCACTTGAAAACTATGGTTGTTATTGTCAATACACGGACCATAATCAATGAGAAGTGTATTGAGGCTCTAACACTGTATTCCTCTCATACTGGAAATAACCACAGCCCCTTGGAAAACTATCCCGCGTTTATTGTTAGTCCACTGCCCATCGTCACTGAGCAGTGTACTGAGGCTAGGCTGGAACCAGTAACCATTTGAAAACTATCTCGTGATTAATCCCAGTATAAAACAGCATATCCCTCATTAATAATATAACAACATTAGATTTACGATCAAACATTTAATACCCTTACCATGGATGACTTAAATTTTAAAGAAAAGTGAGATGGATTGATGCCCGGTGAGTATTATTAAAATAGAGAAGTTTCGTGTGACGTCACGCCAATCCATGACGTCACGGCCGCGGTGCATTATGGGTTGGCGGGATCAGCCCGATTGTTGTTGGCAGAACCGTGCCCAAGCCTGCCCTGAGATGCTGACTGGTGCCGCCCAAGCCTGCCCTGAGATGCTGACTGGTGCCGCCCAAGCCTGCCCTGAGATGGTGACTGGTGCCGCCCAAGCCTGCCCTGAGATGCTGACTGGTGCCGCCCAAGCCTGCCCTGAGATGCTGACTGGTGCCGCCCAAGCCTGCCCTGAGATGCTGACTGGTGCCGCCCAAGCCTGCCCTGAGATGGTGACTGGTGCCGCCCAAGCCTGCCCTGAGATGCTGACTGGTGCCGCCCAAGCCTGCCCGGAGATGGTGACTGGTGCCGCCCAAGCCTGCCCTGAGATGGTGACTGGTGCCGCCCAAGCCTGCCCTGAGATGGTGACTGGTGCCACTTGCGACTACGGCTCCTGACGACATCGCAGTCCCCCAACAGGACCCGAGTGTGCCTATGGCTGCTCCAGTGCCTAGTGACCCAGAGAAGAAACATTCGACCTCTGCTCAAGACCTTGTTTCTGCTGTTGTCATTGGTGACCAATGCATTGGCCCCACTTCATGTGTCAAACTTTCTGTTCGTTTACCGGACTTTGTTCCTGTTAACACCCAGGTATTGTCTTTACCTGACACTATACGCATCCGCCGTCTAGCTTTAGGGCCGCTTTCACAGTCACGTTTGTTTGTTTGTTTTGATCGTTACCAATGAGCAGCGATCGCCGACACCAACAAGAAATCCGCTTTCACAGTCGTCTTTCGCGGCGCTGTTTGTTTGCATCAGTGCCAGAGATTGGAACCTCTAGTAACGGAGCTCTGGTAGCCGCGAGGGCTCCCAGTGGAACTTACCAATGACATTAATTAGTAAATAGTACAAATTCTTGCTCTCAAGTGGTTATATTATTTCTTTAAATGGATGTAAAAAAAATATTACACTATAGCAACACGTTGCAGAGCTTCAATGGTAATATGAGAAAAAAAAATAGAAGACTTTGAATGACATGAACACACTTCACCTGCTGACCAGTAAACGTCCTGCTGAGAATTTCAATTTGACTGATTGTCTATTGTTGCAAAATGCACAACAAAGGAGAAGGAAGGACTTTAATACTTGTCACCGTTATTCACCTGTTATTGCTTCTTGGTCAAACTCTCGTATTATTCTAGATAGCCTCATTTGTATGCATGGGGCATTCATATAGTGAAATCAGCCCTGTTATGTAAAAAATAAATGTGGTCTGCTAAATAAGTGTAATGAACAAATGTAATGAATATATATATTGGTGAAGTCAATTTTGTTGACATTGTTAAATAATAGAACTTTAATACTTGTCACCATTATTAAATAATTTTTTCATCATATTTATTCTTCACAGTTATTCTTTATATTTATTCTTCACGTTTACTCTTTCTACGTTTATTTTTCACATTTATCCTTCATAATTCTCCGCTCAACTTTTGTAATGTTGACATTTCCCGCCGCTCCGGCATACCAACACTGCCGAATCACGCGCCCTCGTCTTGTCATGATAGTCACCACGCTGGCAGTCGCCGATACCACGAAAACAGCGACTGTGAAAGCGGCCCTTAGAGTCCACACTCCCAACGGTGCGTCCTGATCATATCAGCGATGCCATAGTCACAAATACTAAGGGTTCGCCAGTCACCCTAAAAAATGGGGTGCTTCTGAGCACGTACCAGATCCTCGACGGGCCCGTCTCGGAGGACCCACCTGTGCTTCCTGTTGCTAGTGTCACTGATCACATAACTACTGCATCCCAGCCTGCTGTTATTGCGGAACTTACGCCTCATCTCAGTGTTGTGGATTATCATGAGCAAGTCTCTTTTGCAAACATTATCAAAATTCCGGCAAGCTATTGCTTTGCCTGGAGAACAACTTGGTGTGACCAGCGGAGTCAGTCACCACATTGCACTATAATCTGACGCTCATCCGTCTTACGTCCCTTCTTACCGTCTGCCACACAGCCAACAAGAAGCTGTTCAGAGCGCGATAGAGGACATGTTAGAGAAAGGAGTCATCCAAGAGCCCTACTCCCCTTGGAACTCACCTCTTTTTCTTGAACCCCAAAAAGATGGCAACTACCGACTCGTCATCGTCTTCAGGAAAGTGAACGCTCTGACGGTCCCTGACCGCTATCCACTTCCTGTCCTAGGTGAATTGTTTCAGTCTATTGGAAAGGGTAACACAGTGTCCACCAGCCTCGACCTCGTGTCCGGTTTCTGGCAAATACCCTTGGACAAGCATCACGGGAGATTACTGCCTTCACGACTCCCACAGGTCATTGCGAATTGTGTCGCCTGCCCATGGGTTTACGTAATGCACCTCTTTCCTTCCAGCGTATGATTGATTCTCTTTTTGCTGGCAATATTCACAAAGGTCTCTTTGTATACCTTGATAACCTTATAATTGTCTCTAACGACATGAACTCTCATCGCCAGAAACTTGTTGTTTTTAACAGACTTTCTGAAGCTGGCCTAAAGGTCAAGTTGTCTAAGTGCACCTTTCTCAAGTCTCGTATTCAGTTTTTGGGTCACCTTGTCGATAAAGATGGCATTCACACTGTTGATTCTAAAATCACGGCCGTCAAAGACTTTCCTACACCCAGATCTACTGACCATGTTCGCTCGTTTCTATGCCTTGCTGGTTATTATAGAGCTTTTGTCAAAATCTTTGCGTCTATCGCATCCCTTCTAAAGAAGGATGTTCCTTTCGTGTGGAAAGACGCTCATCAACAGAGTTTTGATACTCTCAAGCATGCTCTGACACATGCCCCGATCCTAGCGTTTCCTGACTCCACCTTGCCTTTTACTATGTGCACAGACGCTTATTCTTTTGGCATTGGTGCAGTTCTAATGCAGACTGTAGATGGGCAACGTCCTCATGTCATTTCTTATGCTAGCCGTGTACTTACTGATCCCGAGTCAAGGTACTCTGTAACTCACCTTGAAGCTCTAGCTGTTGTCTGGGCCCTCAAACATTTCAAGGATATTATTTTTAATTATCTTATCACAGTTTACACTGACCACACTGCAGTTACGACTCTTTTCAGTGGCAAGAATCTCACCGGCCGCCTGGCTAGGTGGTACCTCACCATCCAACAGTTCAACCCCGTGATAAAGTATCTACCGGGTAAAGCCAACACTGTCCCGACATATTCCTGTCGCTGCAGTTTCTGAGGTCCAGAACTTCTCACTTGACGAGCTTCAGACGGCCCAACGCCTTGACGCGTTGTGGTCTAAAGTCGTCTACGCACTCGAGTCTGGCGATGATTCCACATTAGTGACATTACCTCATCTGCCTGTGCCGCTTTCTGCCTTTTCCTTACAGGATGGCATTGTTTGTCGCACAGTGGCCATTAAAGGGAGAGACGTTACCTGTCATCCCTACTGCTGTCGTGCCGTTCATGGGCACTCTTTTAATTAATTATGTAGGTTCATTATACCTCAAAGTAGAATTAATTGTTGATCATTTAAACCACAGAATAAAATTAGTAGTTTATTCACCCAGTCTTATAAGGCACCATTATCGCACACAGGATCATCACCTGCCCAAGTAATATAGATAACGCGACTTTAAGAATGTTACTTGAGGTAATTATTGTTTAGAGATTCTGATGGTGAACTAAGGGTCATGGGACAGGGTCCACTTATTAGAGGTTAGCTTACGTATCTTACATCACTAATTCACTTGTAAATACCATGAACACAGGTTACCATTAACACCTTAAACTAACATGCACACATGGCAATAAGTAGCACCAACATCATCATTGTTTCCACCCACACGGGGAAACAGACTCCACCATTCCACACCTTAATTAAGTCCTAACTAAAACTAGTGAGTGTTTGCGCTTATCCATTGTTACCCCTGAAAACGACGCACATACCACCCTTTTGGCCTCTCCTTCCTTCCTCTCTTCACACACCCTGCCACAGGCAATCCCCACAACGCAGCTTCAAAAGTGTTTACGGCTGCGTGCTGGCCTCGGTCTGGGCGACGCCCAGCTTCCCATCTGTCAGGTTTGCCTTTGGCGCACGTACCTGAAAAGGCGATGTCGCTCGTGATAATCCAGTCTCAGTTATAGTATTATAGCCAAAGTGAGTTGAACACCGTGAACAGCTCTCCTCGCCTGAAAGGGCGATGTCACTCGTGAGAATGAGCTTGCTCCCACAACCCAGAGAGCGAGGAAGGGGCGTTAGTCTCGGCTCCAAAATGCCTTGGTGTGACGTCACGGAGTGACCAACTGGTCGCAGGTTAGGCCTGCTTGAGACCTTAGATTTCCTTGGTAGGCCTCCAATATCAATATAAGGTCACTGGTATTTTATTTCCATTGTAAATATTTACCGTTCTCCCGCAATAATTAAAAGAAGGCAGATTGACCACTTTTGGCAACGATACACTGTTATGACCCCTGACACCTCTGAAATTTGTTGACACGACAGACTGTAGGGGAGATATGGGAGCACAACAGGTCTCTTTGTTTCAACACCCATCTCTTCCCTCTCTCTCTCTCTCTCTCTCTCTCTCTCTCTCTCTCTGACTGACAGTCAACACGTTGCAAACCTATTAAACAATTACTTTTCCTCGGTGTTTAATACTAACAGTCCTCCCACCACTACCACCAACACCAGTACTAATGTAAATCCCGAGCATGCATTGCCTAACTTTGAAATAAAACCCGATGAAGTCCTTAAAGCCCTCAAATCACTTAAAACAAATAAAAGTCCTGGACCTGACAAAGTATATCCAACTCTACTGAAAGAAACAAAGAGCGAAATACTCTCCTCCCTCACAACCGTATTCAATATGTCCTTGCGACAAGGCATCGTCCCTTCAGATTGGAAAAAGGCTAACGTGACACCGATTTTTAAGAAAGGAGACAAAAAAATAACAGGTAATTACAGGCCCATTAGTCTAACTTCGGTTGTAGGTAAGCTACTTGAGGGCATAATTAGAGACAAAATTGTGAGTTACCTTGAAAGCCACTCATTAATTGGGGACTCACAACATGGCTTCCGAAACAAAAGATCCTGCCTATCAAACCTATTAACCTTTTATAACGACCTCTTCACTGTTTATGACGTAACCAAATCACTGGACGTAGTCTATCTTGATTTCCAGAAAGCGTTTGATAAAGTCCCACATCATAAATTACTTTACAAATTAAAGCAAATAGGTATTGACGGTCAAGTAAACCAATGGATCGCGAATTGGTTGAGCAACAGACAACAAAGAGTAGTGATTGACGGATTTAACTCAGAGTGGGCGCCGGTCACTAGTGGCGTCCCTCAGGGCTCGGTTCTTGGCCCAGTGCTCTTCATTATTTACATCAACGACGTGGATGTTGGACTCAATAACCGCATTAGTAAATCTGCAGACGACACAAAGATTGGTAACTCGGTTCTCACTGACGAAGACAGGCAAAGCCTCCAAGAGGATTTGCACAAAATTTCAGCTTGGTCGGATAGATGGGAGATGCCCTTTAACGTAGACAAGTGCCAGGTTCTTCAAGTTGGAACGAGGAATAAGAAGTTCGATTACGAAATGCACGGCGTTAAACTCAAAAGCGTTCAATGCGTCAAGGACTTGGGGGTCAAAATCGCGTCAAACCTCAAATTCTCACATCAATGCATCGATGCAGCAAATAAAGCGAACAGAATGTTGGGCTTCATTAAAAGAAACTTTTTATTCAAGAATAAAGATGTAATACTTCCACTATACAATAGTTTAGTCAGACCCCACTTGGAACATGCGGTACAGTTTTGGTCTCTCCACCATGCAAAGACATTGCTAAACTAGAAGGTGTTCAGCGTCGGGCAACAAAAATGATCCCTTCCTTGCGCAACAAATCATACGAAGAAAGGCTTTCCATCTTTAACATGTTCTCTCTTGATAAACGTCGCCTCCAAGGAAAACTGATCGAATGTTTTAAGATACTTAATGGTTTCACAAATGTAGACAGAACAACATTGTTTATGATCGATGACACTTTGCGTACGAGGAACAATGGCGTAAAACTCAAATGTAGACAAGGAAATTCAGACTACACCAAATTTTTCTTCACCAACGTTGTAGTGCGAGAATGGAATGAGCTCCCACTGTCAATGGTCCAGTGTAACACGATTGACTCCTTCAAAAACAAGCTCGACCGTCACTTCCTTCAACTTAATATCAACTAGAGTTGAAATTCAACATTTTGGAGCCTTCTGATTAATGTAAAATCACTTAAACCTAAGGACAGGACCATGGGTCTGTGTGGTCTGATTTTCTATGTAATTCTCTCTCTCTCTCTCTCTCTCTGAGCTGACCCAGGAACAACATTTCCCCTCTCTCTCTCTCTCTCTCTCTCTCATTGATCTATACAATAGTTATTCTTTTTTAACCCTTTGAGGCTTCATGTTTTAAATATCCGATATCCACTTTCTAAAACTGTGTTGTCAGGAAAGAAGGACACCGAAATCCTCTTGTCTGACTTTGCCTTCATTCTGCGAATCAAGAAATGAACACCATTTTCTTTTTACATATTACATAATGGATTTTTTTTTCTATCTGTTTCCCAGTCCTAACACCTTAGCACAATGCCACGTTATGTCTATAGGGGCGGTAAGGTCGTGAAGCTCAATCTCATGGAAGACAAGATCACTGAGCAACTCATGGCTACAAGTTCTGGGGAGTAGAGTGATGAAAGTGGTGAGGGGGGTTTTAACGTTGATGTGCCTAGCCAGGCTGCCCATCAACAGGCAAGACCCCACTTTCCCCAGCCTGGGCCTAGTAGATTTCAGCAACCCTCCTTTCCCGAGCCTGGACCTGGACTGAAGGAACCCTCCTTTCTCCAGCCTGGGCGTAGTGGACTTCAGGAACCCCACTTTCCTCTGGCTGCAATTAATGGGTTTCATGAACCCAACTCTCCTCTGCCTTGGCCTAGTGGACCACCCTCACCAACCTCCACCACGTCTCCGCCTCGTACGTTTTTCGAACTCCAGCTTCCTGGTTCTGCGTATGACCTACCACCATTTGAAGAGGATGAAGAGGCAGTTGACCCGGCACAGGCACCATACCCACCTTTACGTCGTGGTCGTGGTCGTAGAGCGAGCGGGGCACGTGTGCGTGCTTGCTTGACGCAGGGACATGGAAGGGGCCATGGAAGGCCTAGGGTTCGTAAGCCACGACAGGCCCGAGAGCCTGTTGAGGAACAGTGAGAAGAAACCCCTATCATTCCCCATCATGTACCGTTCACTGGTACATCAGGACTATCTGTGCCAGTTCCTACCAGTTTCCTGGGATTCTTCCAAATGTTCTTCACCAGGGAGCTGCTCAGCTTCTTGGCAGAGGAGATAAACATGTATACCGATGCAGCACATCCTGGCCAGCCATGGAACATGTGCAGTGACAGCGAGATGGCGAAGTTCCTTAGGCTTATCTTCCTCATGGAACTCAACCGGAAGCCAACGTTACGCCATTACTGGACCAAAGATCCCTTCAACCATATGCCGATCTACAATTAAACCATGAGTGGCAGACGATTCAGGGGCCTCTTGTCATATTTTCACACATTCAACTCAAGAGCCGTGCCGAGAAATAATGTAGACCGCCTACTGATGATTCGAACAGTGGGTGAATACTTCATCCGGCAGTTCAAGGCGGTCTACACGCCCCTGGAGAAATTGTCAGTGGATGAGGGGGGAATGGCGTGGCGTGGCAACCTCAACTTTTGGGTGTACAATCCCAACAAACCAGACAAGTATTTGCTAAAGCTATACATGTTGGTTGAGGCCGTGACTGGCTACATTATCAACTTTAGTCTATTGTGGTATGTCTATGATCACCGTAAAGATTGCCACGGGCCTCTTGGACGACCTTTTGGGGCAGGGTTATAAGTTGTTCATGGACAATTATTACAATTCAGTCCAGCTCTGCAAAACCCTCTTCAGCCAACAGGTATATGTCTGCGGCACATTACGTATCAATAGAGGAGGACCCAAGGACCTGCAGCGGCTGACAAAGGGCAACATGGATGATGATGCCATTGCTTTCCGCCACAAAGATAACGTCATGGTGCTCCTGTGGAAGGACAAAGGTGTCGTCAGTATGATAACCACCTTCCATAACTGCGACACCATCCCAGACACCAGGCGGGATCGCTTCAAGGGGCGAGACAGCAAGTTTCATTATCAGGAAAAGGTCATCAACAAGCCGGTGTTAATCAATGAGTGCAATCAGTACACGAGTGGTGTTGATCATTTGGATTAAATGGTGAAGTATTATCAATTTCTAAGGAAGACCATCAAGTGGACGAAGAAGTTTGTCTTCTACCTGATGCATATGACAATGGACAACTCCTTCGTCCTCTTCAGCAAATTCACGAATGATGCCAGGAAGCTGACACTGCTCCAGTATCAGGAACGCACCGTCATGAAATTGATATACTTCACCAATGATGACTGGCCCTTGTCAGGCCACAATATTGACCTTGCCCCGGACTTACCCGATGAGCAGCGACAGGACAGGTACCGTCGAGGTCGTCGGGAGTAATATGCTCCGGGTGGTGGTGCTGGCGTCCCGCCCCCGTTTTCTTAAACTTCTAAAATTTCGTTTCGTAGGTCAACACACCACTGTGGTGTGTTAACACCCGAAAATTATGTTCCGATTTCTTAAACACTCGCAAACCCAGTACTGTGTTGTTAGCTAGACAACCACACTCGTGACTTAGCATACCACAGAACTGCGGACGATTCGCAAAGGTTGGTAGCTCCCGCCCTAGTAGGTTGGCTGACCTGTGTATCAGCTGATGTAGTATAGCGCCGCATTCTTTGAAAATAGCTACAAGAGACAAGACCTCCCCGCTTTCTTATTCCCAGAAACTGTTTCTAGTGAACCAACTAAGAGACAACCCGGTCGTCCACAGGAAGCCATTGGACTACAGTGCTGTTTTGGCACGCAAAACAGCATGGGAGAGGATCACCGAGAACTTCAATGTGAACTTCTCGGTGTCAGAAGGCAAAACCCAGCAACAGCTCAAGAGGAATTGGGAGTACTTAAAGAATAAGTAAGTATGAATATTAAGGGAAAAACATGCTGCTTTTGGTAATTGATGATTGATTGAGTGACAAGTTATGCTGCAGTCGTTACGAAATAGGAAAAGTTTACTACTACCGTTTTCCATGCAGTGCATTTTTAATTTCAGTATGGCACACGAAACTACATTTGGTTATGTAACATTAACGTTCTCAAAGCTCCTTTACTACCTTAGCAATTCACTCACAATTATGTTCCACTAACCTTTCATGGTTTTGGAAAGCCAATTGTTTGATAAAAAGAGGCACATTGCCTTCCGTCGAAAAAAAAAATTGGTTAAAAAATAATTCACTGGCTAAAAAATCATGGAAGCTGATGTAGTGAACACAAAGGGGGTTCCTGGGGGGTGAAGTACCCCGGCTAGGAAAGATTAGGTTAAGATAGTGAACACTGAGGGGCACTCCTGCAGCAGGGTGGTCCCTCCTGACTGCCACCTGCCACTCTCCCGCCAAACAGGGCGGTTAGGTTAGGTTAAGTTAGGTTAGGCAAAATTTAGTGCATGCAGTAAATTTTTTCCCGAATGTTGGGGGCATTCGGGGAAAAAAACGTTGAATATTATATGTGCGACATTCGATCAACGTTCGGATTATTATCGGGCAATGATAGTGTGACTCGGGCAATGGATCGGCCATTCTGGGCGCACTCGAATGTAGCCAGAATCACAAGTTTGTTACCCGATTATTGCCCGATCATTGCCTGAATTAGTTGAATGCGGTCACACGCGGGCGAAGTAAACAAACGCAGGGAACTTTCGGACTAGATGATTTATGGCTAATTAGATTCACACGATCGAATATGAGTGTCGTAGGAGTTGAAAATAAATGCTTACCATCAACTTTGTATTGGTTGTCCCTCGTTGATTTAATTACTACTCTTTTATCACCTGCAGAGCAGGCAGGGAGATGGCAGGCATGAAGAAAAAAGTACTTCACCATCTGCATGTATTTTTTGAAGTGGTGAAATTTTCCTTCACGCTCCATCTCGAATTATTTCCGTTTTTTTCTTTTACGAGGAACTTCTACTATAGTCAATCCAGGAGGAAGTGGCGGATTAGGGGGTGAGAGGTGGGGGGTCAGCCCCGCCCCGCACCTTGCCACACACTCTCAACACTTCTCGCTTCCTCTCATATGTCAGCTATTTACTACCTTTAAATGAATTTAATTAAATAATTGGGTAATCCAATAAGGTCATATAGCGTTAAGATTGTTTCGTTTTTAAGATAATAACAAAGATTTTGTATAAATACCACGACACTTGACAACGTTGTATTCCAACGTTGTCATTCTACACATCCAGAGCCCAGCCTGCCCAGGTCTGCCATACACTGTCTGCCATCTGCCATAATTTTGTTGTTCTTGATCAAATGTTTTGAATGCACTAAATTTTCAAACCTATAACGTCAGGAATATATAAAAAAAAAAAAAAAAAAAAAAGTTCCCAAGTAGTGAGTCATGTCTTTCGGGAGTCAGGGGCGGGCGAGTTCAGGTGAGGGTTGGTCTCCTCAGGAGTGGCCAGCGGGGGTTCAGGTGTTGTCGGCCGCTGGTAGGTGGGACTGGGACGAACCTCGAGGACCATCAGGAATTAAGAGAAGGTGTTTGTACCTCCCCTAATCCTTTTCTTTCCTGGTATGAACATAAGAACAAAGGAATCTGCAAGAGGCCAGCCGGCCTACACTAGGCAGCTCCTGTACACCAAGCACGATTCTAGTGCAACTGACCCCACCCATCACCATCTACCCTCGATCCCCATACATGAACTTATTTAGCCTTTTCTTGGAGGTATCTATAGTGTTAATTGGCACTCACCACATGATTACTAAGTCTGTTCCACTCGTCTACAACCCTGTCTGAATTGAATTGAATTGAATTGAAATATTTATTGTTGTAATATACAACAAAGGGGGTGTAAACCAATTCTTCCCTATGTCTTTGCTGAATCTAAACCAATTCTTCCCTATGTCTTTGCTGAATCTACATCTATCCAGCTTAAACCCATTAATTACTACGCGTCCTACCCTGCTCTCTTACTATGAGGACTTTGCTTACATCATCTTTGTTATATCCTTTCGTTCACTTAAGGACCTCTATCAAGTCTCCCCTTACTCTTCTCCTCTCAAGAGAGAGAGGTTTTTTTTACATAGATTTACATAGAAAATCAGACCACACAGACCCCATGGTCCAGACTTGGTGGTCTGTCCTTAAACCTAAGTGATTTTACATTAATCAGAAGACTCCAAAACGTTGCATTTCTACTCTAGTTGATATTAAGTTGAAGGAAGTGACGGTCGAGCTTATTTTTGAAGGAGTCAATCATGTTACACTGGACCACTGACGGTGGAAGCTTATTCCATTCTCGCACTACAACGTTGGTGAAGAAAAATTTGGTGCAGTCTGAATTTACTTGTCTACATCTGAGTTTTACGCCATTGTTCCTCGTGCGCAAAGTGTCATCGATCATAAACAATGTTGATCTGTCTACATTCGTGAAACCATTAAGTATTTTAAAACATTCGATCAGTTTTCCTCGGACGCGACGTTTCTCCTTTCTTCGTAGGATTTGTTGCGCAAGGAAGGGATCATTTTTGTTGCCCGACGTTGAACACCTAATTTTGCAATGTCCTTTGCATGGTGGGAAGACCAATACTGTACCGCATATTCCAAGTGGGGTCTGACTAAACTATTGTAAAGCGGAAGTATTACATCTTTATCTTTCAATAAAAAGTTTCTTTAAATGAAGACCAACACTCTGTTCGCTTTAGTTGCTGCATTGATGCGTTGCTGTGAGAATTTGAGGTTTGACGCGATTTTGACCCCCCTTTGACGCATTGAACGCTTTTGAGTTTAACGCCGCGCATTTCGTATTCGAACTTCTTATTCCTCGTTCCAACTTGAAGGACCTGGCACTTGTCTACGTTAAAGGGCATCTCCCATCTATCCGACCAAGCTGAAATTTTGTGCAAATCCTCTTGGAGGCTTTGCCTGTCTTCGTCAGTGAGAACCGAGTTGCCAATCTTTGTGTCGTCTGCAAATTTACTAATGCGGTTATTGAGTCCAACATCCACGTCGTTGATGTAAATAATGAAGAGCACTGGGCCAAGGACCGAGCCCTGAGGGACGCCACTAGTGACAGGCGCCCACTCTGAGTTAAATCCGTCGATCACTACTCTTTGAGAAAAAATGTATGTGCGCTGGGGTGGTGGGAGGGGTAAAAGGAGGATTAAGGTAGGTGAGGGACAGAGGGCGTGAGTCACATCAGGTCATGGGTGTGGCTGGTATGCGGAAAAGAGAGAGATGTATGTACACTGCAGGGGTGGGGTGAGGGCGTGGGGCATGGGGGGTCAGGGTGTGGATGGTAGGTATGTGGGTGCACATGGGCGACTGGGTCGCAGACACCAGATAAAAAGCCCGTGACGGCGTGACCTAGGACCAGAGACAAGAGGGCATTCCAGGCACCAGGGCGACAGGAGGCAGGGGTGACGGGTCGGAGGGGTCACTCGATCAACAACTCTACAAGCCAGTCCGGGCGTGGTCCGGGCAACGCTGAACTAATAGGACACAGGTTCAGGTGTGTATATTCGCGTTTCTTTGCTTGACTATAAATGCTGTGAAAGGTATATAATGATAATTACAGTTGTTGTTATTATTATAACTATTATTATTATTATTATTATTATTATTATTATTATTATTATTTTCTTACACAGTACGTCTGGGTGATGAGCGGACGCCGACGCCGCTGCAGTGATGAGAACGACCCGCCTACTCCGAAGAAGAGGAAGACTTGTGGAAATGAAAGGAGAAAGAAACAGTTCGCTATAGGAAGGCGTGGGAATCTAACCCTGAGTTGGCAAAAATGGATTCAAGAGGATAAGACTTCCAACATCAAAGCCAAGTGCAAAATTTGCGATGTTCGTGTGACAGCTGACATTACCGTGCTGAAAAATCATGGAAAATCTATTAGCCACATTAGAAATATGCAAAATGTTGTTGTGAAACAACCACTTATATCAAAGTTCGTAAGGGAAAACATACCACACGGCAACAAGGTGAAATCTGCAGAAATAGTACTTACTAGTTTTTTTCGCAGAACACAATATAGCATTCAACGTAGCAGACCACTTAAGTGATGTGATAAAAAAGTGCTTCCCTGATTAAAAAATAGCTCAAGATTTTAGTCTGAAGAGGAAAAAGGTGGCGGCTGTGGTAAACAATGTCATTAGCACAAGCTATAAGGATGCCTTAACTAGTACACTTCGCCAGCGAAAGTTTAGTGTCCTGACTGATGAGTCAACTGATATATCTGCTGTCAAGACATCATGCGTCGTTGTTAAGGTACTACGACGACAAGTCAATGAAAATAAGCAGCAAGTTCTGGGAGTTGTGCCAGGTGTTTGACCAGGAGGATTGTGAGAGTGCCAATCAGGGAGCTACTGCAGAAAAGTTATTTAACAGCATTGTGAAGACCTTCAGGGAGCACGACATACCCACACGCAACATCGTGGGCTTTGGCTCTGATGGCTGCAATGTCATGATGGGGTCCAAAAACTCAGTCGCAAGTCGATTCCGAGACGAGTGCCCTGGTATAACTATCATGAAGTGCATCTGTCACTCTGCTCATCTGTGCGCAAGTGAAGCATGCAAAACATTACCTCGGCGGTGTGAAGACCTCGCACGAAATGTGTACAGCTTCATGAAATGCAGTGCAAAAAGACAAGCCCAGTTTGTACAGTTCCAGGCATTCCTGGACGTAGAGCCCCATAAAATGCTTCATCCATCTCAAACAAGGTGGCTGTCTCTAGCCACAGTTGTCTCACGCATGGTAGAGCAGTGGGAAGCACTAACTCTGTATTTTACAGACATGGCACTTTCAGAAAAACTGGTTGCTGCTCAACAGATTTTAGAGTGCCTCTCTGACCCCATCGAGAAGCTTTTCTACCTCTTTCTACAGTGGGTTCTCCCGAAATTCACTACCCTGAACAAATATTTTCAGTCAGAGAAAGTTGTGATAACAGAGCTGAATGATAAGCTGTGTGAGCTCTATCGGGAAATTCTGTTGTCTTTCATGGAGGGACAGTATGTCAGGAAAACAAAACTAACAGAAATAGATCCCACAAGAGAGGATAAGCAGTTGTTCTAGGCTGTACCTTGGAGTTGGTGTGATGAATTACATTGACCACCCTCAAGTAACTCAGCATCCACATATGAGAGAAGATTTCTTCAAGAGATGCAGGACTTTCCTGAGCGTGGCTGCATGTGAAGTCAAGAAGAGGTGGAGTTTTGATGATGAACTAATGACAAACATTCGCTATCTGCATCCCAAGCAAGCCATGAGTTCAGCTGCGAGAGAGGTATTTCCATCTATCATTCCTCTTGGGCGCTGTTTAAAACAGATAGTGCCAGTGGATGACCATCACTATATGCAAGCATTGGATGACCAGTGGAGAAGGCTGCCCCTTGTTCGCGGTCAACTTCCTGATGACATCGCAAAGGAGCAACAGCCGGATGTCTTCTGGGGCAAGCTATCAACATGGAGACACCATCTGGCGACAGGGACTTTGTTCAACTCTCGCAGTTTTCCCTAGATGCACTGTGTTTGCAATGCTGAATGCGAGAGAGTGTTCAGCAAAGTGAATCTGACTAAAACAAAGATTAGAAACAGGCTTCATACTAACACAATTAATAGCTTGCTCCTTACATCACAGTGCCTTAAGGAGGGAGAGAAAGGTTGCACTTCGTTTCAGCCAACACAAGATATGGTTAACAAAATGAACTATTCAACTCTGTATAAGGAAGGAAGTGACGCAAAGAGCACTAGACGGTCTAGACCACAGGAGTGTCAGGACTCCCAGGATGGCCAGGAAAATGAGGAAGACATTGTATACTTCGAAACATAGATAGACTATCTCGATCAGTCCTTAGTACTACAATATAAGAAGTAATTTTTATGTAATTGTATAAGGCTTTATTAATAATATAAGAATATAGTATAAGTAATTTTATATATATATATATATATATATATATATATATATATATATATATATATATATATATATATATATATATATATATATATATATATATATATATATATATATATATATATATATATATATATATATATATATATATATGTGTGTGTGTGTGTGTGTGTGTGTGTGTAACATGTATGGGAGATATGTTATTAAATAAAGAATATTATTATCTTTATCAACCGTTTTTTTTTTTTTTCTTTACATATATTACCAACACTAGAAATGGAGTTATTCCAAGAATTTGCTTTAAAAAATCAAGTTAATCATGCTGCCATAATACTGCCATAATTAATACACAGAATCTGCCATAATTTATAGGCAAATGCCATAATTTTAACATTGCCGTACGATAATGTGATCCGGCTGGCAGCGCAACCCTGCCAGGTCACTTCTCTCAAGGTCATGGAAGGGTCAGCAGGTGGGCCCATGGGTGGCCCGCTCCCGCCTCTGCCTCTGCCTCTCCCCTCCCTCCCTCTCCACGTCGTTGGCTGCACAGCCGCGAGGAAACTCATTTACAATGTAAACAAGTACTTTTTAGACGAAAAAAACAGAGGATTTATCATACCACTCACAAAAGTAACTGCAAGAACAGCGAGAGCCACTAATGTTAGTGAAAGAACTATTGAAAGAGTCTGCGCCAAACTGGATCATGAGTGCATGACGCAGAGGTCACCAAGACAGCCTGTATTCCCGTCCCCGAAGAAGCCGGGCCGTGCTGCAACAGTGACAAATGTAGACGATTTTGATCAACGTGTAATTAGAACTGTTCTAGGATTCTATGAATATAATTTAGGTAAGGACTGTAAAACTATAGATTCTGGGAGTGGCTTCCTTTCCATCAGCTAATCCGCTTAAACCTCAATTTCTCTTTTTTTTTTATGCAATGTACCAAATATATGTTGTTTTATAGGCAGAGAGAGAGAGAGAGAGAGAGAGAGAGAGAGAAGGAGGAGGAGTAGGAGGAAATGAAGGGAGGCTAATGGTGGTCCACTTAACACCTTGACGCAAATCCCACAATTGGAGACAAGAGATGTTACATTGCCCAGGAGTCGCCCGCGCATGCGCAGATCTCATTTTAACTTCTGGTTCGTAACAGCGGTACAATCTGCTTGAATACTGTCCGGTGTATCGTGCGACGTGGCAACGCCGCGAGGTCCTAGCATATAAAAACGAAGCCTCACTTTCTAGCATCAGTTTCTCTACCTCCGTATCATCATGCCCGAAGGTCGGAAGATTTTTCCCATAAAGGGAAAGAAGGCTCTCACCCCGCCGGAAGAAGACATGTTCAAGTCACAGGCACCAGAAGAAGAACAAAGCCACTCTGACGCCTCGGCCTCGGAGAGTGGCCATGAAAGTGAAGGTGACCACTGCCACCCCAGTGCTTCCTCCCCCCCACGCACGCCTCAGCGTAAAGACACCAACTCTATTGATATCGAGGCAGGGACGCCTCCCCACCAGCCAGACGACGCCACCGAAGCTTCATCTGCCTCCTTACAACCGTAAAACAAAAGAAAGCGTCAGTACTACTCCATCCCTGACTAGAAGGAGGTTGAAATGGTGGATTGGCTCAGAGAGCACGAATTTCTTTATAATAAGAAAATGCGTGCTTATCGAGACCGAAACAGAAAGGACACTGCCTACGCCGCCAAAGCTGCTGAGCTTTCTGTTGAGGGTGAGTACACTAGTGTTCATTTGGGGTTATATTTCGTGCAATACTGTTCACTTTTATTCCCACATCTTTGATTGTTCACGACCAATGTGCTTGTTGATGACATTTCAATTAATTATCGATTCTTGTTTTGATCATAAGCCATTGTATTAAATCATATGTGCTGTCTACTTGCAGTCTCGGTGCTCCAGAAGTGGCTGGAGAACATGCGGACGCGTTATTCCAAGCTGATCAGCACAAAGTCTGGGCAGGAGGCAAAACAGCTCACTGAGAGGGACAAGTGGATCAAGCAGACGTTCTCCTTCTTGCGTCCGCACATAGCCAGATGCCCGACCAGGGCGAGCAAGGTAAGCACAATTAAGTTTTAGCAATGATATGTCTCTTGCCGGAATTCCTTAAATTGCGACAAGATATTCACCCTCGAAACATTATTGACTAATGATTGGAAATTGTGTGACCAGCGTTGTTATTTTTTTTTTATCATAGAACTCCATATGTTTAGTCTTGTGCACATTTCTCAGAATCTTTTTCAAATGTTTACCAATGCCCGGCATATACTTTCACCTATATTTAATTTATTTCATCTGTGTACGTAATGCTTAGTATTTTATTGTACTTAACCTTAAAAAGGGGAAAAGAAACTTAATCATAGGACATAAAACACTTTATTGACTTCATTTACAGAAAACATGTGCAGCTGGCTGCACAGGAGAGCCAGACAGCCGAGGACAGCACAGACGACCCCATGTCCCAGGATACTCTACGGTCTTAAGGCAGCGGCAACACAGTACCTATTTTAGAAGAGCTTCGCCCCTCTACCCCTGCACAAGGAAGAGAGCAGGAGCTGTTGGAGAAAGTAAATAAAAATTATTGTTTCAACCAATAAGTTTCACACACATACAGATATGCATAGACACACAAACACAAACAGATTCCAACAACCAAACACACACACACACACACACACACACAGACATGCACAGACCCACAAACACAAACACAGATTCCAACACACACACACACACAGTACACTGACGGGCGGCATTCGGCTTAATTCGTGTTGTGTGGGATTCGAGCTTAAGCCGACTCCAGAGGACTGGACGAGGATCGCTCATGAATTAAACGATAGATAGAACTTTCCTCATTGTCTGGACATGTTTTGAAAAATTTCTCCGTTAAAATAACTTTCCATTAATTCAGTATCTGTTGTTTTGTAATGTCATTCTTTCAGTGCATGTCTTTCCACTTGATGCTGAATAAGTGGATACTACTGTTTTATTATGTATCAGAGTTATGTCCCATAAGATCTTAAAATTCTGCAATTTAAGTCATCAGAAATGGGAGTAAACGTAAATTTCTATAGGATGAACAACAGAGTACCTATAAAAATTAGCTAGTGCAATGTGCATAACCGATCTCTCTCTGCTGTGGTAGACGGTTACCGTTCTACACCCAAAAACCTCGCAACAGTTGTGTTCTGCAGGGCTTTGTTCTATCCCCTACTCAATATCAACACACACGCAGCCATTTTGGTCAGAGTGGAGTCCAAGGCTCTCATAACTCCCCTCCTCTCACTGCCAATCTCTCTCTTAAATTCCTCCACAGTGTTGCTTGTTTCCTTTATCTACATTTTTTTGCTGACTGCATCTCTCCACCCCTTCCCAGCCCCACTGCACACTAACTTTCTACTCATGCTTTCCCTTATGCAAAAATTAACCAGCAGCTTTAATTCTGTATTCCTTTCTCTGGTAAAATTTGGAACAGCTCTTTCACCCACCCAATAATGACCTCTCTTTTGTCTGCTCCTTATGTTTACTTTCATGCTAGTTGAGTTAGCAGGGTTTTTTGTTTAGTTTAATGCCCTTGAGTTGTTTCCTTTGCTAAAAAAAAAAAAAATCAACACGGGCGCGATAGATGGCAAGCACGATCATCATACATTAATTACAAGAGGACCTCCAGCACGATCCTGATAGCTGTAGCGGACGCCTCGTATCGGTTCCTGTTCCTGGATATTGGCTCCTATAAGAAGGACCATCATGCGAGTGTGTTTTCCCAGTCAGCGTTCGGGATTGGAGCTGGAGAATGGCACCCTATCCCTTCCACAGGCTCGTAAAGGCGGCGTCACACAGAGCAAATTTCTCCCAACATGTTGCTCGCTTTCGTTGGTGATATCGCCAACCAACAATGTTGTGCATCACACTGTACTAACCCTGAACTGTTGTGTTGACGCCGCGCTCCAACAACAACAAACACCACGCCAGCATCTATCCGGCACTTTACCATGAATTGAAAGGATATTGAGGTTTTAAAATATTGTGCTGCTGCATTGCACATAATGACGCATGTGCTACGACTACAGAAGCGCCAGAACAAGTTTGTTTACCTCGCGCCAGGCACAGACTCCACCCAGCATACCATCACAGTCAGTTGAGTGTTATAATTAACTGTGCACAGTGGACAAATAAATCACACACATACACATGTACAAACTAACAATGGGAACTTTTATGTTTTTTGTCGAAACACATCATCTGCATCAGAAGATGGCGAGAAGACACGTCATCGGTTCGTTGGATACAGCGCTACATACAAACGGAGATACCATACAGCAGCTTGGCGGAACAAACCTCGTTCGTTGCTTGCCTGCTCGCCGAGAGCTGCAGCCATCCATCATAATGCCCCGCCTTTTACTGCGGCCCCATCTGTCGTCAAAAAAGCTGGACCCTGCTCATCGCCAGAATTTAAACGCCGCCACCACGAACGGGATCTCACTCTCATTCAAAAGCTTAAAGCAAAGAACGACCGACCGCCGGATAGACATATGGATGGAGGATATGCACTGGAATAGAGAAAGCCTGCCCGTTTTGGGGTTGACATATAACAATGGGACAACTACTACTACTACTACTTTTACTTCAGAATACTACTACTAGCTCCTGGCACAATAATTTATATTTAAGACGTAGGTTAGAGAGAGAGAGAGAGAGAGAGAGAGAGAGAGAGAGAGAGAGGTTGAGAGGGAGAGAGGGAGAGAGAGAGAGAGAGTGGTGTGAATGGTGTTTATGTGGTTTTTGTAAGTTGTCTGTGAACATCACACCAAAAAGGTAACGAAAAATGTTTTGATGACTGTACGTCGGTTTTTGGAGTTTTACAGTTGACAATTTGAGTAAATATGTACGATGATTGATTTTCAAATTACATTTACAACTTATAGCACGAATGTCATTTGACCCCCATTTCTCCCAACCAGTCTGCCAATACAACCGTTGTCCATCCTTACCGATCCGCCAAATCTTGTTGGTGGTTGTTCATTTTGCCCAACCGCCAACCAAAACGAGCAACATGTTAGGAGAAATTTGCCCTGTGTGACGCCGCCTTAACGGAGGTTTGCCGTGCGTATTTGTGGGGGATGAGGCATTTCCTCTAAAGCCACATTTCATGCGGCCTTACCCTGGTAGCAACCTGACAAAATACACGGCCGTTTTCAACTACCGATAGAGTCGTGCACGGAGGGTGGTTGAGTGCTTCTGGCATCATGGTGACCAAGTAGCGCATCCTCCGGCAACCCATCATTGCTAAACCAGAAACAATTGACACCCTGGTAAAAGCGATTGGTGTGTTGCAATTTTTTTTTTATATAGGACAGAGGGAGTAGAGATTGACCTAGATATAGGACGGGAAAGTGCGCCTTACAGATGTGACGGAGATTGGGGGCCAGTATGTACTCATCTGAAGCAGAGAACATCCGAGGCTCCTCTACAAATTATTTCAGTCCCCAACATGGAAGTCTCCCATTTAAAAATGACAGTTACCAGGGGGCGTGCTCAATACATTCTAAGGTGCCGTGTAAAGATATAAAAAAAAAAAAAGAGGAACAGTCTAAATTCCCCCAATGCTGGGGTAAATCAGACCATACTTTTGAAGAAAAATCTCAGGCTGTGAGACGTAGCTACAATTTTGGTAAATGTCAACAAGTACCTCACCTTCATGTAACTCATATAAAAACACACTTTCAGACTTGTTCAATTTCTTCAGTCTGTAGAATAAGTGAAATTTTGGTCTGCATTGCTCCATGTTACGGTAGTACTAGTAGTAGTAGTGGTAGTTATATACTAGAATGAATAGTAATAATAATAAATAACAAGAGTATCATCTCGTTTCCTCAAAGGGGTACAACAAAGTCAATAAATGAAACTTCGCTAAAATCTCAAAAGAAAACATCATGTGGAAGATATGAGGCCGCTGTCCCCTTTCAGCCTTAGCCTCCCGCTCCGTCCTCCTCGCGTCTCACTAGCTCACTGCGACTCCTTCCCTCCGCCGCCTCGCCTGCCTCTCCCTCGCCCCCCTAGCATTCACCCGCCCCCCCAACACACACTCTCCTTCCCTAACTTTCCTCCTCTTCCTGCGGCCACACTTGCTCGGAACTCGTGCATTTTGAAACAGCAAAGCAATGAACCTGAACAGCTAAACCCCTAAACGACCTCTTTACTACTTCGTAAAACACACACACACACACACACACACACACACACACACACACACTCAAATAAGCATCGTTACACATTCAGCACGATACAAACTGACACCAAGGACGAAGCCATTGATAACATGCTACTCATGTTGGTATCATTGCATGTGTTGGGTGTGGCTTCACTTATTGAATCAAGTGAGCGGGACTCGTAAATGAAGCAGTAGAATTTGAGCTGGCACAGTAACGCTTCATGAAACACACAGGCGGAGTCTTAGTCGAAGTGAATTGATTCTGTGTTGTATGTAGCACTATAATAATGACGTGTTTAGGTGATTGCGTAAACAATTTACAAACAAGTGAATAGTTTAAATTTCCTCCATTTAGGAGACAATATGATAAACACCTCGCGTTGTTGTTAGACATTCGCTATAGGAGCATCATATTACACATGGTTAGAAAAACAGCACAGGCGTGGTTGCTTTTATTGTATTAGAATGCTTTTGGCAATGCTTTTAGCGTTGCAATTTGAAGTTTTTTTTTTTCAGATGCCCACAGCTTGTTCATGAGAGAAAGGACACGTTCAGTGGAAGCATTAGTTCCAGGACGGCACATTATGAACCGAACTTATCTGAAATGCGTTGATGGTTGACGTTTATGTCTTTGACTTAGGGGAATATTCTGCCCACCGCTGTTACGTATATCATATGAACATTATTGTTTTATAATTTGTGAATGTAAAGCTTAAACAGGGGGCACTCAAATCACTTCGTTAATATTATGGTAATATCTGGTATCTCAGTGTCTCCTTTCCCCTCTATCCCTCACTTACGGGGGTCCTGTCCTGCTGCCCCAAGCAGAGCTGAGGTGGTGGGGGTGATCGCACTTTCACCAACCCTGCCGATTACCGGGATGCTCAGTGTGAAACACGTCGCACCCCAATGTAACAATATATGACCAAAATGTATTCCGATATTTTCAAAGCCCCACTTTAGTGTGAGACAATTCTTTCAAAAAAATTTTTTTTTTTTACGTTATGGCCTATTGCACCGGTAGGCTTCTTCCCGGTGGATCCTGATGGTCGGTCCAAGGCTTCTTCCCGGTGGGGCCTGATGGTCGGCTCAGCCCGTTCTGGCGCAGGCGAGTGTTTATAGTGGAGCCATCTTGCATTGGCTCATGCTGCCCTCCCGGAGCTCATCTTTAATCCTAGAATCTAGAGTCCGGGCTTGTGAACACACACACACACACACACACACACACACACACACACACACACACACACATGATAGCCGGCGTCAATGCCAGGCGTTTCCTCAAAGGATATTTGGTGCTATTTGCATGATTATGAGGGAAAATCTTGCGGATAAATTTTTAGCTTGGAAACCTATGGAAGCAGGATTCTTTGCTTTCTAAACTGCCCTCTTTCGGATTCTATCCCTCTCTCTGTTCCTTTATCTCCAGTTTCCTTTCCGGCCATTCTATCTCTGCGGTGGTAGACGGTCACTGTTTTTCCCCTAAACCTATCAACAGTGGTGTTCCACAGGGCTCTGTCCTATCACCCACTCTCTTCCTGTTATTCATCAATGATCTTCTTTCCATAACAAACTGTCCTGTCCACTCATACGCCGACGATTCCACTCTGCATTATTCAACTTCTTTCAATAGAAGACCATCCCAACAGGAAGTACATGACTCCAGACTGGAGGCTGCAGAACGCTTAACCTCAGACCTTGCTATCATTTCTGATTGGGGTAGAAAGAACCTTGTGTCCTTCAGTGCCTCAAAAACTCAATTTCTCCACCTATCAACTCGACACAATCTTCCAAACACCTATCTCCTATTCTTCGACAACACTCAGCTGTCACCTTCAACATTAAATATCCTCGGTCTATCCTTAACTCAAAATCTTAACTGGAAACTTCACATCTCCTCTCTCACTAAATCAGCTTCCTCGAGGTTGGGCGTTCTGTATCGTCTCCCCCAGTTCTTCTCCCCCGCACAATTGCTATCCATATACAGGGGCCTTGTCCGCCCTCGTATGGAGTATGCATCTCATGTATGGGGTGCTCCACCAGCTCTCAGCTGGGACAGAGGTCTAACGTCTAACATATTCTCAGTTTTTTTTTTCCCTTCCCGAAGCGTCGCTTAGAGTGTGTTTTTCCGTTGAAGGGTATGCGCAGTCCCTAAATCTTTTCCCCCTTCGAAGGTATCTTTCCGTGTAGTGTTGGTACTACTGCAAATCAAACAAACGTTGAAAACCGAAACCTTAATACAATTTAGGTACATTTCTAAAATGGATTATATAGTGTGGCTAATATTTATGTAAACAGTGCTTGATACAGTGACATACATTAAATATAGCAGAAAATTGAAGCGATTTGCAGCCGTGGCGACGTTTGTTTACAAGTCAGCCATGACCAAGACCGAGCCCCGGAGGCCGCAGCACCGCCAGTTTCATCCCAAAACTTCCAGCAGCAACATCAACAGCAAGCAATGGCCTCCATTCAACATGCAGCCTCCATGCTGGTGTCTCGAAGGGCCAGCCCTGTAAACGCTCCCGAACGAGAACTATTATTAGAACTCGTGAATAGTGAACCTATTATCAGTAATAGGAGCACTGACGGGAGAGTTGTGGGGCTTAAAAAATCAGCGTGGGAGAGGATAGCCCTCCAGCTCAATGCTGCTGGCTATGGGGAGCAGAAGACGGCGTACCAGGTGCAAAAAATCTGGGAGCGACTCAAAGCCAAGTAAGTGTATGAATGCATAGGCCTGTGTTGATGTAGCAAGAGAACTTACGAGGCTAGGGTATCTTGCATTTGCAGTGGGTTTCAGTTGAATATTCTTCAAACTCAACTGTCTTGGTTGCTTAGAAACAATCTACACAGCAAGAATATTCAAGACAGTTGAGTTTGAAGGTTTACGGTCAATTCACCCACAAGACTTTTCCCCCATATGTAAGAGTCAGTTTACCCACATGCACTAAGAGTCAATTCCCCCACATGTTCCATGTCATTTCCACATTGTTGGAGTAGTCAAATACCATGTAAATAGTGTGTACTTCGAGAGGCTAGCACCAGAAGTCCAGAACAGTGCAGCAGTAGAAGGCTTGTTGGGGCTTTTATCGAGTAGGCGAAATGACTCCATGGTGTGGCGAAATGGCATGTGGGTGAAATGACCGGATACCTGTTTGAATAATAGCAGAGACTATAAATATACTTACCTACTATAGATTATTTAGGTTAGGTTAGTTTTTGTTTAAATTAGGTATAGGGAACAGGGAAGCAGGGCAAAATCTTTAAAAAATCAGTTGCGGTTATCATCCAAATTCTCTAGAATCTAGATTATGACCAGTAAACCTTGATGAATTCGAGTCAGCCGTACATTGTCCGAAACTGCAGTTAAAACCAGCTCCCGTAACACCAAAACTCCTTATTTATTGCATGGCTGAGAAGGACCATACCGTTGTGAAGAGAGAGTATAGAAAAACTGGCGAAGGTGATCAACATCATCGGTAGTGAAATAGATGACCTTGGCTGCGAGTTTGACAGCGATGCCACCAGAGGCAAGCTAAAGCTGCTTCCTTACCTGAATGACTTATTGCTTGTGGTAAATATTATGCATATGGTTCCGTGTTCATAGTTAATCATTTTAACTGCGCTTCAGTGGAATAATCACTATGTCTGACCCTGTATTTTTATGCCTACCGAAGGTTCAACAATGATCTCCACATCTGTCATGAAAGTGCAAATGTCATCATTGCATACACTCGTCGCAGCATTTGCTTATGCACCAGAGATGGGAAAGAACCCATAGCCATAAGAGTATCCTTATGCTACAAAACAGCTTGTCCAGCCCTGTCCAGTCGTCGGCGTGGGATTGTCTTTGTAACGGCTCCCACTTATGGTCCTTATTCTTGATTGGCGTTGTTGAGTCTTTTAGTTTTGGTGAATCTTCTTGTTTCTTCTGATCCAGATTTTTCTGAGATATAATTTTTTCTCTCTTCAGTTCCTTCCAGTGGTAATGGTTGAAACACTAGTATATTGGCTACTAAGTAGTCTCTGCTTAGGTTTTTTGTGTTCTGTACAAAGTTTTGGTTTTGTCTTATTTCTGCATATTCTTCACAGTCCAGCAGAAAATGTTCTAAAGTTTCTATTTCTGCACCACAGCATGGACACTCCACTTTTCTTTTGAAACCTGTTCCTCCAGTTTAAGTTAGGGGATTAGTTCTTCCTCTTAATATTAATTTTGTTCCCAGTGTGTTGTCTGCCCAAGTTTCTTCTTTCAGGTCCCTTTTGTATAATTCATATATCATTAATGTTGAGTGTCTGAATTTCGTTTTTCCATTTCGTTGAGTCGCATTTCCTTACTTTTTCTACTAAAATATTATTCTTGGTCAGGCTATCAAGTTGTGTCATATTTATATTTAGTTCATTCATATATTTCTTTGTTCACTTTGTGTTAGTATTTTCTATTTCTCTAAGGAATACATTTCTGGCCAAGTTATTTATGTTTTCTTTCAGCAAGTGCTTAGCTATTCTCAAAAGAAATTTGTAGCTAACTTAGCAACGTCTGTTTGTTTCCGCCGACTCTCCTCTTTCAACCTGTTGTTGATGTGTCATTAAGACTTTTAGCACCCAGACTTGGTTACATTACTGTCACCTAAGAATACCTAAGAGGTACCTCTCCAGCTACCAATATCTTGTTGATAATTTGGGTCTCATTGCAGCGGACGACATGGTCATCCTACAGGAGGAGGAGGAGGAGGCGCAGCATATGGGGGCAGTACCGACTACAAGTACCACTATCACCAAGTCCTTGGAGACAATTCTACCCAAAGTCAGTGCATAAATACCTGTGTTATAACTTTACTGATAAAATGTTATTGTTTACATACACAGATAAGAGGAGTCCTGACATTAGTGGTGCAATGGATCTGTATATGGCACATTCAGTCTTAGTAGTCCTAATTTTCTTTGTTTTCCTTCCCAGAATGTAACGGAGGAATCACCAGTGCTGCTAGAGAAAGCGACGCCCAAACGACATGTCTCCAATGGAACAGAGGGTGTCGTGAAAGTAAGTCATGAGTATTAAGGTTTTAGAACCATGATTTCTTTTTTATCAAAATCAGTGCCTTGTTTATGGTACCTACTTTTACTGTTTAGATTTCTTATTTTCATTGCTTTCCTTGGCAGAAACAACCGGCAAACACAGTGGGCGCTAATAACATATCAACACCTCAACGTCATGTCTCCAAAGGAGCAGAAAGTGCTGCCACAGTAAGTTATGAGTTTAATTTTTTATTTATAACCATGACGAAATGACTTTCAAATTGTATCCTTTGTGTGTAGATAGTACAGTTCCTTTCACAAATTTTAATATTGCTTTGTACAGTGAGGGGATCCAGAAAAAGTTGCATTATCTACTACTTAAAGGTTTAGGGAATGGCATTTATGTTTTTTTCCTAATTATTTAAGCTCTTGGACAGCCTTCATTATAATGAAACACTACCACTTTGTTATGCCATAACCATAGACACTGACATATTTTCACTAATATCCCTATTTAATAAGTAATACAGTTCTTTCTATACATAACCACATATTTTCACTAATATCCCTATTTAATAAGTAATACAGTTCTTTCTATACATAACCAAGACAAAATATGAAGCAAGGTATTCAAGTGCAGGGGAAAAGGACAAAATATAGTACATTTAGTTTTACTAATTTTCATTATTTTGCTTGGCAGAGTCTTCGCCGCCACAGATTTGAAACGTCATTCCCAGCACTTCCGGAGGGAACTCAGTGGCGGAAAGAAGTATTTGCGAGGCAGCACGAATTACTAGAAATGCAAATGGAGACAGAGGCCATGCGGCATGAGTTGCTGAGTGCACAACTGGCAGAAGCTCAAACAAAAATGGCAGAAGCTCAAACTAGAGCAAGAATTGCTCTGCTTGAGGAAGAGGTCCTCAAAAATAAGTTAGCGAAATAAAAATAAACCGGCAGTAATTTAATACTTTTGTTTTCTTTATTCACTGTACATCCATGTGTCTTTATGTGTGTGTGTGTGTGTGTGTGTGTGTGTGTGTGTGTGTGTGTGTGTGTGTGTGTGTGTGTGTGTGTGTCAGTATTTTGTTTCAATGCGAGACGGGAGAGCCACACCTTACCCAGTCGGCCAAAAAAGATACCCCCTTCACAGGGTGAGTTACGGGAGGCTCGCCCATCAGGCAAGTCGCTGCACTACATTATTACCTCGTACAGTCATGCTTCAATAACACAGTAGAAGGTAAATTCTATAACCAGAAGTTCTTTTCTTTATTACCATCATCTGTACAAGTTAGGCAATATATACCTATTTACAGTCAGCTATGCACCCACATTATACAGGGTTATTTTGCTTTAATTAAATTAAAATCAGAGACAAAAAATCATGATTTAAATCAAAATTAAATGTACTGTATTTTAAATTATTTAAGTATATATATATATATATATATATATATATATATATATATATATATTTATATATATATATATATATATATATATATATATATATATATATATATATATATATATATATATATATATATATATATATATATATATATATATATATCATTTAATATCAAGTTTAATAGAAGAAAAAGGGCTTCATAATACAAACAAATAATCAGTGGAAACAAGCAAGGATTAATGCAAAAAAAATCATAAACAAAGAAGAAAATCAATTTGAATAAAAGCAAATCTGATTTAAATCAAATACATCGAACTTTTATTGTTTTTCTTAGAAAAAATCATGATTTATTCCAACCATGCCACATACAAATGCAAACAGGCATATACCCACCTAATATAGTGAGAGCTATAAAAGGGCTGAAGGTAGTGAGAGGAATCCAGGTGTAGGTAGCCTGCCACGCAAGGTTCTTAAAAGTAGTCCCTGATAATTTGCTCTCGTTTAGGACGACCCTGCAGAGCTGCATCATTATTTTGCAAAGCAAGATCATTATCAAGGACATTATTTTCACGTTGCAAGTCTGCATGCACATCCCTAACTTCCTCATCCATATCAAGCCTTGTGTGAATTGCAATATTGCGAAGGACTGCTGAAGCAACGATGATGGCTTTGGTTGTGTCCAAGTTTGTTCTCATGGTTGTGCCAATGTAGCAAAAGCGACGCTTAAGCACCCCAAAAGGCCCCTCAGTTGTGTTTCTGGTTTTGATATGGCTTCTGTTATAGGATTCTTCATGGGGTCCATTAGGGTTCATTAGTGGGGTTAAGAGGTACTTCCAACAGGGGTAGCCACTGTCACCCATGAGATGACCCTGCAATTGGCCATCTTGTAACCTATCGTAAATCCTACTGTTTTAAAAAATCCTGCTGTCATGGACACTGCCAGGCCACCTTGACACTATCATAGAAAAAAACAAGATCAGGACCACAAATGGCTTCAATATTCAAAGAGAAAAAAACTTTCCTGCATCGGAACAGTTCAGAATCTTCACGCGGTGGTCTTGCAATTTTAATATTGGTGCAGTCTATGCACCCAACAACACCAGGCATTCCAGAAATTGCATGAAAATCGTTCATTACTTTAAAGAGCATATTTCTAGCTGGATACTGTATATCTGTTGCTAAGAAATGTAATGGCCCTGGCAACTTTAGTCAAACACCTACTCACTCTGGCTTGGGAAACATCATAAGTCTCCAATCACTGCTTGATGGCTTCCACTTGCCATACAGGCTAGCGTAATCAGGACCTGCAATGTGGTGGCACAGGGTTACCTGTAAAGAAGAAAGGAGTAGGGCATCATTTCGATAACAAGTTTTGTGCCGAAGGCTGTGTAGGTTTTCACGTATTGCGACAAAAATAAACACGTCTGGCCTCTTTTATAAAGCTTGGGATTGATTAGTCACATATTAGTGGTCAAAGTATGGTTGTGTAATGAAAGACCCATTACTATTATAACAAACCATAAGACTTAACAGTTATGCTCAGAAGACGGGTTATAATGATGAATGGGAGTTAAAATGAGATGGACTGTAAGGTAATTCCGATGGTCATGAAGCACTGCAGTCTCCATTTTCCTGTTAGGTAATAGTTACTAACCTCTTCTGTCATTGGTAACAGGAAGATCATGTTGAATTTCTTGAATGATTGAGTTCACCGATTCTTTCTTTAACCGTAATCGGTCGACAAACTCATTATCACTCATGGCAACAAACGGGTTCATGCGGTCTGGAACAACTCGCCGGGGCCGTCGCATGTACCTCCTTTCTAGGACCTCTTGTTGGGCATCTATTTCTTCCAGCTCAGCATCCCATTGCCACTGTAACCATTGGTACATCTCGTCGCCAAACATGGTTTCATTCCCTGCAAACAGAAAGGCTTTTTAATCATTGCCCATGGTCACAATAAGATCAGCAGCTTGTAGCATAAGAGAGCAAGCACTGCATCATCTATTTCAAACTCCAAAACTTGTACATTTTGGTGAATCAATAAGCTAGAATATTTTAACCTAACAAATACCTTGCCCACTGGCCATGAAATAAAACTTCCAAATATTATTCCTCCCTTACAACACATTTATATGATACAATAGTGCCCAGGGCTATGAAGACAGAGCAAAACTCTGGGATAAAAATATGAGTAAAAATTTATTAAATCAATGCTTAATTTTCTTTTACCCCCCAAACTCTTCTTACATTTAGATCACGGCAATAGGTGCAAGACTCGGAGAGCAGTTACTATGGTCAAAAAGCACATGGAACAGATCATGAAAAAAAAGTGGGTAGTAGCATGAAATCTGCAGAACTGTTATCCTTAATGTCATCATTTCTTTCTTATTTTGTCCAGAGTGACAGGTTTCTAAGGGTAATGAAGGTGTCTTAAATCTATTATGTGATAAGAAATGTAAGCACACAGTGTAGGGTAAGAGAAAAGTAAGCATTGTTGTAACTAATCCTTACCAAACTCTGCACTATTATGAATAGTAGTTGACATGGTATTGTTCTACCACATGCTAAGCTCGGCTCGGGCTACGGGTTGCACAATGCACCCGTGCCTCCGACCAGCTGGACAGTCCGTGAGGCCTGTCTAGCTCCTCTGCAGGGGTCCATAGCCCCTCAAGTCAACGAGCTTGAATAAAAGATAACAACAAGCAAACATCATTTTGGGTTCGTTCATATGGAAGAAAGTAGGAATAGTTTCTTCTATTCAAGGGTAAATTAGGGAAACATGTCGTTCATAACACCTAGAAAACATGTTATAAAACAATATCTGTGCTTACCTAGGAATAAATGGCTGTGACAATATGCGAGGAGCAGCTGCTGTACTGAAACCTGGAGCCTGGCGCGGGCGGTGTGTTGAAACTGTGTTCCAGTGTTGGCTTAAATTATCATAGGAACCGTGAAGTCTTGAATAAACAGAAAAATAATGTTTCTCGCATTTTATGACTTTTTATATAAGGCCTAGAAAATTTAAATTGTTCTTATACCCAATTAATAATACAGCAACATGGAAAAATGTTGTAATAAAGCATTAAATGTGCGAAGATATTGGCGAAGAGCGGGCCTTCACCTCCTCTTCGTCAAGAGAGGAAATTAGTTCATTTCTTTCCCGCTCGCCGCTTCGCGCTGCATCAAAGACACTCCTCGTCACTGAGCATACCGTTTGGTCCACAAAGCCTTGTTTCCTCGCGGGAAGGTGGAAGAGCTTCACTGAGAATACGGCCGCAAGGCTCTTCGTCTCATCAGCTCTCCTCCTCTTACTGATAGTCTTCTACCTCTTAAATTCCGTTGCGATGTTGCCTCTCTTTCTATCTTCCATCGATATTTTCATGCTAACTGCTCTTCTGAACTAGCTAACTGCATGCCTTTCCCCCTCCCGCGACTTCGCCTCACACGACTTTCTAATCAAGCTCATCCGTGTACTGTCCAAACCCACATCTAAAGTGGCGCCTCTGACGTAGGTAGCTCCCCACACATTGGTGTCGTGTCTCCAACTCTCCTCCCGAACCGCGCTCCTCACCTCTCTCTCTCTCTCTCTCTCTCTCTCTCTCTCTCTCTCTCTCTCTCTCTCTCCATATGGCATAAATTTGATAAAATATGGGGCTAAAAGCGGCTTAAATCTTTCCCTCGAGTTCGGGAAAGTCTCTGGTAGGCGGAGTGCTGACCGACAAAATTCTCTTGCGGCCGCCTTTGAACTTTCAACTGTTGTATTTCTAAAAGCTATTTCACACACACACACACACACACACACACACACACACACACACACACACACACACACACACACACACACACAGAGAGAGAGAGAGAGAGAGAGAGAGAGAGAGAGAGAGAGAGAGAGAGAGAGAGAGAGAGAGAGAGAGAGAGAGAGAGAGAACCTTCATTTGTGTAGTAGCAGTGGTAGTAGTAGAAGTGGCAGCAAAAGAGATCGGTCTCACACAGTGCCGACAGTTTCGGATTACTTATTCTGAAACCACCTCATCATCTACAGCTAAGTGATTCACAGGTTAAACTCAGCTGGGGCCCTATTGTTGTGTCTTTAACTGTTAGTGAGTCCTTAGCAAGGTGATCTATCTATTATTAGAGGTAGGTTGGCCACGTGTGAGTGCGATCTTAACGCGTTGTTATAAAATAGCAACAGGGCCAAGATCAATACGGCCTCAGGGAAAAGACTGAGCAAACCTCCCACACGCCCTCAGTCACAGCAGGAAGCTGAAAGGCTGGTGGACATGTTCGTTTCGCGGGGCTCCATCTCCCAGCACGAGTGCAGCAGCTACAAGCTGAGCTCAGCCCGGAAAGCGAACGCCATCCCGGCCGCACTCGTGCACAAGGGCATCCAGGGACGGCTCATCGCCTGGGTAGAAAACTACCTCCATCACAGGCGCGCCAGGATTAGGTTCCAAGGGCTGCGGTCTTCCTATCGCTAGCTTGAAAACGGCATGCCCCAGGGCGGAATCCTCAGTCCCTCCCCTTTAACCTGCTGAAAGAGCAGCTGGTCAGCCTGCCGTTCCTGGAGGGCAATGCGCTTCTCAGCTACGCCAACGACCTTTTATTGGTTGTCACGGGCCGCGGCAACAATGTCGCCGGGACCCAGCATTCACTTGATCTCGTCAGTGACAAATGCAGGGAGCTGGGTCTCAAGATCTCAGCCGAGAAGTCCAAGGCCATGATGTTCAAGGCAGTCCGCCCCGGACGCACACTTACATACAAGACGTCAGGCTGGCCTGAACCCCGCCTACCAGTACTAAAGGGTGTGGGTCTACCAGGGCCTGACCTTCATCAAGCAGGCCACATACCTGAGGGAGTGAACTCAAGCGAGGCTCAACGTCATAAAAGTCATGACTAAGGACACACCCAGGCGCCACGTACCCCGTGCTGCGTCTGTTCTACATGCTGGCTGTGCGAGCACTTATCAACTACAGTGAGCCTGTGCTTATTGCGCTGTCCCCTACCCAGTGGAGGAGGATCGAGGTCTGTTAGGAATTAGGTCAGTTAACCAGGGGATTAGACAAATTAACTATTTCCCTTATGGAACTAGTCTCGGGCCAAGAGTTCAAGCCAACTAAGAGTATCGTCTGAGCTCAAATAAGCCTTGGATGGTACTTACATACTTCGCTCATCGGCTCCCAGACCGAGACAGTATCACCGTATTCACTGCCTGAAGACTAAACACATTTACCATGAAAGGAATAACAATAGTTCAGTGTTTCCTTTCATGAAATAATAAATAATTGCCCTTGCGGAATTTTTAAAGAGCAAGGGTAATTTAACCGGTCGAAAGCCACGTCATCTGGCGAGGGAAATTCAAATACCCCTTCAGACCCACGTGGTTGCCTTTCGGCCCACAACATCAACAGCTCTCAAGCAATCAACACCTCAGCGCTTTCGCCCCACATTAACTCGCGGCAGTGCTGATTTATCTTTTTAGTCTCGAGGACAACAGGACTCCTCTAGGACGTACTTCAAGAGACCACTTCTTTTGAAACCCTTCGAAAGATAAGTGCCTCCTGCAGTGATTACAAATAGGTTTTACTATCATGCCTGTTAGGATTATCGTTGTAACGCTGGGAGGTGCTTGCAGAGGAAAGCCCGGCACCCCTGCTGAATTAGTGGTAACTGTGTAATGAGGATATAGGGTTTTCCTGGGCAATGCTCCTAATCCTCGAAGATCTGTTTTTCCCTATTTCTCCTAAATAGTTGGTCAGAAGATATTCACAATCATTGATTTAAGACCTTTATTCTTCCTTCACTTGTGGTAGCGTTGAACTAATTCTCATTCAGATTACATCAGGCAAGAAAAAATATCCTTTTGGTAGCGTTGAAGACTTAATTACAGAAGTCAATAATGGCAGAGTTAATCCTTTCATCCTCTTAACTCATTCACCAGAATACAATAATGGGCGTTAGGCTTGTTTGGATGTTACACGGGTTTACAGTCTCCTTCACCTAGCGAGGGTGATATTATTCACAAACGTGGCACGAAAAATAGTACACTGGTGGCTTATTTCGGTGGGATTTACAGTTGTTGTAATTCACCGGGAGTGTGTATTATTCACGAGTCATGTGGAAGATTTCTTTTGTGGGACAGTCAAATTCCTAGATACTTTGAATTCCCAGGCACTGAAATTAGAATTTTCCGTGCCCCTGGAGCCAAAGCCAGCAATTTTTTTCAAGATGAGCGTCTGAACACAGTCTTGGAATGGGAACATGATCTAACGATCCTTTGGATCGGTAGTAATGACATGAATGTTGATGCTAACCCATTAGAAATTTTTAATGACATCAAGGAGATTTACCAAGAAATTGAAACCAACTGCCAGTCTGTAGTGTATATCTGCCAAGTTGAACCTAGAGTCCAGGCTAGAGGTATGCCTGCAGAAAGTTACAAGAAAATTCAGTGTGGGATAAATAACAGAATCAAGAGATCACTTAAAACACCTAACATTCATTTTAACAATGTGAGTTTTGTGGAAGAGTTAAGTGGTGATGGAGTGCATTGGGGTGGAGCTGGCAGAGTGAGAGTTGAGTCTAAGTTTAAGAAGATAATTAAAGGATTCATTGGGGAAGACGAGGTTGATGAGTGAGGACTGAGGAGTAGTGATCGCTAAGTTGTGGGGGCCTGAAGAATACGCTTGTGTCGAAGGTTTATGAGGATCGAACCTCTACTCAAAACTTACGTAATCTACACCTCACCACAACCAGTCGTGGAAAAATGGATGATCGACCCATACACTCAAGGTGGGGGGCCAGTTCTGGGGAACAAATGGAAGAAACTAACTTTAACCCTTTCAAATCCAGTCCAGTAAAATCGGAGGAGAACGAACATAATCTTAGTACATTGGAACAAGAAGTAGACAGCCTTAAACAGATAGTGGCGCAACAAAATCGAGTACTGCAACGTTTAGGTGATAACTTGCCTACGCCCCCGCGTCAAATGGCGACAACTAAACCCCGCGACATTCCTGTGTTAGAACTACATCAACTGCAGGGACTCAACGCAACCACACAACTCCAGATTTTCTTTGAACTAGTTGAACAATGCAGTGAAATTGATGCTAGGAGAGTACAAATAGCCAAAGGGAGAGTTAGTACCGAGATAGCAGCTCTCATTCATAATCATCAAACCTTGCACAACTGTAATACTTGGGACAGCCTCAAAGAGCTCCTTAACAACCAATTCAGTAAGGAAGTTAACTTTGATAGAGCATGGCAAGACACTGACTCGGGACGTTATGATTGGTCTGAATCACCACAGGCTTTTGTTAATAATTTCATCTGTCGCTATGCTATCCTAGAAACACGATTTGCCAAAGAAAAACTCCCTAATCGGGACAAAACGATCAAAAGAAGATTATGGCAAGGTCTTCCTCAAGAAGCCAGGGCCAGACTAGAAGGATTCCTGGATGAGGATTATCCACTAAATAAATTTGTCGACAGGGTAGAACATGAAAGACAGTGGCTCGAGGCTACTCATACACCTGCCCTAGGTAGAGTTAAACCAGACCAAAAACACTATCCACTCAAACAGGACCCCCAACCCGAAGCTCACACCGTAAGTCCTAAGGATCTGTCACAATCAAATGCTACATCCAGAGAATCCTCAGAAGTCGATGAAATAAAGAAACAGATCAAGGATTTAACAGAGCAACTTGGGAAATTACAAGCTTCCTCACGCCAACCCCAAAATGAGCGTTACTGCTCACACTGCCGTTCTCATACCCATAATCTGAGAGAGTGTTGGAGGAAACCTGCTAGAGGCTCCTGCTTTGATTGTAGACAATATGGTTGTTGGCGAGGAAGCAAATCTTGCCCAGGAAAACCCAAGACAACATGACTAGCTCAAGCTCATACCTCACCAACTATCAGCCTAGCTGTTAATAACCAAATCATGAGAGCAGTAGTTGATACTGGTAGTTGTTACACCCTCATCAAGGAAACAACAGTCAATAAACTGGGGAGTGAAATAAATAAAAGACGTGCCCTTCCTAACTTACAAGGAGTCACTGGCTCACCATTGAGAATTCTTGGCATGGTTTGGTTAGAAATTGGAGTTGGAAAAGATCATATACATAAACAATGGTCTCCAGTAGTTCCAAACAATTACCTGGATGCAGATCTATTATTAGGTACTGACGTTCTATCCAGAGCAACGTTGACGTGGAACGGAAACAGAAACACCATGGTGTGGGGAAATGCTCCCTATGTTATCAGTCACATCAAAAGACAAAGAGGGAAAGTAGAAAGAGTTAGAACAGCCCCACTCACCCTAGATCAAAATGACCAATTAAAGGACATCAGACTTACCAAACCTATAAGGATAGAACCTTACCAAACACAGTTCTTACCTATCCCAGTACCGAAGAAGCCAGGAGAGACTTTGCTAGTTCATTCTCAGCCCAAAATAAATCCTGACAGCTTGCCATTCCTCACTAAAGTAGATGAAAACAGTAATATTTATTTGCCTTTTATGAACGACACAAAAGGGGTCAAGGAAGTTAAACAAGGAACTTTACTAGGAACATTCGAAAGCCTTAATTTTGAAACAGTTAATGCCATCCGAACACCATCTGAAAGTCCTCTACTTGAAATTCACAATGATTTACTACCCAACAATGATCAAGTACCACCTAAAGAAGATAGTAGTAGGACAGATCGTCTCACTGAATTAATAAGACAACAACAATGGAATCACTTGACTCGAGAGCAAAAAGCAGAAATGAAATCAGCCATCCTAGACAATCATGAATTATTCATCCTAGACAAAAGTGAATTAGGCTTAATGAAAGGACCTCCAGCAAAAATTAACGTAGCCGATCCCCAACCTAGCCGTGGTCCTAGATATCGTTACCCTGAGGAGGCAAAAAGCTTAATAGCGGAGATGCTACAAGACATGGAAGGCAGACACACCCGAGAGACGCACGTGACAGACCCTTTATCTCCACTCACTTCCCTGTCCGGGGAAAAGCCAAGGCGTGTCTGTTCGTGTTTGCACCGCACAAATACAATAATGAGAAAATATATCTATAAATATGAACAGGAATTACTTCACCTCAGGGAGACGCACCTGTCCGGGGAAGAGGCAAGGCGTGTCTGTGAGCCTTGCTGGGTGGGGTTCCGGAACTACGCAGCCGCTGCCCGCGGTTCACACTCCTCCCCAGACTAATTCGAACCCTGATTTGTTCAACCTTACAACAACCGTCTACGGTACTTTACTCGTCGCATGATATTGGTATAATGGTTCCCCTGAATAGCAAGGTGAAAAATTCTAACTAGAAGCTACTATCTTGTATTAAAATTATGCCCATTATCTCGTATGGAACCGATCACCTACTCCCTGCAGGCGTCAACATGTCTGTCTGTCTGTCCGTCTGTCTCGGGGGTGTGAGCATCACGCAATAATAATTCAATGTTACTAATAATTCTTACACTAACTTAAATGCTACTTACATTAACTTGACATTACTTACACATAATTAATACTACGTCCCGGCACTACAACTGGCTCTTGTTTTTTTGTGGAGTTGTCCTGGAGAGGTTTAAGTGTTTGTAGAGTTGTCCTGGAGAGGTTTAAGTGTCTTGCGAGAAACATAACCGTTGGGTACGGTAAATTCACTGTATCACAACATATTTTCAAAAGAAAGTGTTAGTAACTACATCAGCTGCTCTTTGCTGGATTCAGTTGAACTTAGCAACGAGTACAGTCTTGTTAGTTCATCCACTGAGGCAGTATAAAGTTCAGATGAAAGTGTTACTGTTTGGTCATTCTTACGTATACGTGATCTGTCTCTGTTTGGGAGTTGGGATCGCGAGTTGGTTCTAGCAAACGGGTTCAGAGATCGGGTGTTATGAGTGGCTTAATGGTACTTCGACCCTTCCTCCTCGACCACCTTCGGTATCACAGGGGTGTTGTTCACTTGCGAGGAACTGGTTTGGTGAGGTACGTACTACGGGGATGCAGTCTTGGGTGGTTTTAAAATACGCCCTTGAACACCGGCAGTATAGTTGTTCCCCGGATGCCCGAAGCATTATTCAGCTGAATAGCTAGTGGCAATTGAGGGCCAACTAGCCGGTCCGGGACTGCCTCCTTGTACAGTTAGGGGGTCTTTTTTTATAATTGCCCTTTTAATTGAAACCATCCCTATTAATCAAACCCTTTTAGATTGTTTATTTCAAAATTGAGCTTGTTTAAATATTTGCCAAAATGGATTCAAAACTAAACCCTGAGGAAGCAGCCACCCAAGGAGTAGATAAAGACTCTGTTCCTCAAGAGATAATTAAGACCCTGAGAAGGAGCAGGGGAATCTTTAAAATAAAAATGACACTCCTTCTTAAGCAATTGAAAGGATTAACTCAAACAGATTCCTTGACACCCTCCCTAAGTAAGAGCTTGACCAATAAAATAGAATTAGAAATGGTACAAGTGAAACACTATGATGACAGAATAAATAAAATAGTGGATCAAACAGACCTTGAAAGTAAGGATGAAACTTACTATGCCTCAGAGTTGGAAGATCAAATGAATTTCTCACTACAGATTGAAATAGAATTAGATCAGTATGTTGAGTTAAATAAGGATCCGGTTTCAAGAGGTGCTCAAAGTGATATTACTTCACAGAATCTGATGCAGTTTATGTCACATATGAATTTTAGTGAAGGTAAGCCTCCTCCTTCATTGAATTGTGGAACATTTTCGGGAGAGGAGAAGGACAAGTTTGCTTTTAATACCTTTTTAAACCAATTTAATAATGTGATTGGGACGAGAAAGCATCTGGCTGATGCTACCAAACTAGCCTATTTAATTGGCTATTTGAGAGATTATGCTCTCTCAGTAGTGAAACATTTATCCATTACGGATGCTAATTACAAAACAGCCATCTAAATGCTGGAAAAAGAATTTTTAGACAAAGAATTCATTATTGATGAAACTTAGAATATAATGAAATCTTATCCTAGCTCTTCGTTTGACCCTGAATATACTTCCACCAAGATTTTCTTAAATGAGATAAGGGCCTATTTAGCCGAGTTAAAGACTCATGGATTTAACTTTCTGGAACCAGACTCAGCTGGTCATTCCCTTATCAGCCATATCATCTTTGACAAACTGCCAGCAACAGTAAAAAGGGAATTCATTCATCTTCTATCCAAGAATTACCCCACCATAACTGAAATCTTTGAAAATTCTCACAGAGTTCTCACCACTCTGAGTAAAACTTGTTCAGTAAAGCCTAAGAATTTTAATAAAGGCAACAATAAGCCTTCCTCAGTTGAAAACAAACCGCCAATGAAGGCCAGAGAAAACCAAGCTCCAAAAGGTACACTCCAGAATTACAAATCCTTCTCCACAGAATTAACTTGTAAGTTATGTGGGGCTGGTGGGCATTCTTTGGGCCAATGCTCGAACTTTACCAACTTGGAAGCCAAAATTGCCCGACTAAAAGAATTATCTATGTGTACCAGGTGTGCTGGTTCAGGGCACGATGAGAACAACTGTTATGGAAAACAGGGTAAACTTAGATACCAATGCAGAGTCTGTCGGTCCAAAGAACATATTACACCCTTGTGTCCCTCGGCCGACAAGAAAGATAAGGCTAAACCTCAAATTAAGACAAATATAAGCTTGTGCCTGGCTCAAAGAAGTTTCGACTCTTGCCAATTGCTGCCAACAATGACTTTAACTTTAAAGAATGGCAGAAAGAGTAGAAAGGTTAGGTGCCTTGTTGATACCGGAAGCCAAAGATCATATATTTCGGAAACCGCTGCCAAAGACCTTTGCCCAGATGTGAATAAATTATTTTCCCTAGATTGTGATGTTGGAACCTACATTGGTGCAGAAACAAAAAGCTTCAAACAAATGGCTACAGGGATTAAATTAGAAGATCGATTCACTTTTGCCCCCTTATTGGTGGACAAGACCTTGGACATTAATTATTACGTTCCAGGGATGACCGCAGTCATTTGCAAATTCAAGGAAAATAACATAAAATTGTTGGATGAACACTTCTATGAGGCCAAGAACCATGAAACTATCCAAATTGATATGTTGCTAGGCATTGACATACTACAGTCTATGTCATCAGTGTCCTGGCAAGAGAAATTAGGAGGTAAATGCTTAGTTATGCACAACAAAGTAGCTCCCATTGGAAATGTATTTAACTTTTCAAGTCCAGCAGAACAGCAATTTGTTATGCGTCTCCTAACAACAAAGGATGAAAAAAACCTATGCAACAAAACTAAAACAATGGTTAATGCTGTTTTGGACCCAATAAAATCATATTTCAACCCACTTGAACACCTTCTAGGGGACACAGAAGTGTCTCGAGTCCTTAGGAATTAAAACCACTGATCAAGACCGAGTGTCCCTAGAAAGCGAACACATAAAGCAGTTTGAAGATGGTATTACTTTCAAAGAGGGTCATTATAATGTTGAGTTGCCATGGTATTCAGACAAAATAGATTCTATTCCTTCAAATCATTCTGTTGCACTTAACGTGCTGGACCGAACTCTGGACCACTTAAAAAGAAAGGGGTTACTAGAAAAGTATCAAGCTGTATTTGACCAACAGCTGGCTGACGGCATAATAGAAGAAATTGAAGTAAAACCTTCTCAGTACCATCAAAAGATTTGGATACCTCATAGACCTGTCATCAAAATGGCAGAACAAGTAACAGCTAAAATAAGACCTGTGTTCAATTGTTCTTTAAAAACCAAGAAGGAATTACCTTCTCTTAATGAGGCTGCCTACCCAGGTGTAGATTTAATGAATAACATTCTTCAATTACTTTTCTATTTTCGCACCAATAACTAAGTCATGCTCAGTGATGTAAAACAAGCCTTTTTGATGATCAAATTAAAAAATGAAGTAGACCAAAATAGGTTTTGCTTCTTTTGGAAAAGGGGCATCAAATTGGTCACCTACAGGTTCAAGACCATAGTGTTTGGGTTCACCTCTTCCCCATTCATCTTGCACTATGAGATGAAACATCATGCAAGTTCATTTCCTGATGACAAATTAAACAAAATATTGGCAAATAATTTTTATGTAGATAATCTATTGGTAACAGGAAATGAAGGAATTATATAATCTGGCATATGAGAGAATGAAGGCAGGCGGATTTACCTTAAGATCTTGGAATTCCAATTCAACTGAATTGAGAGAACAGATGGAAAGTGATGGAAGATTAGTAGAACACTCCAGCGAAGAAGAAAAGGTGCTAGGGTACAGATATAATGTTCAGCAGGATTCCCTGAGCATAGCTCCATGCAAAATAAATCCAGAAGCAAACACAAAAAGACAAGTTCTTTCTCAAACTTCCAACTGGGGAGGCGGTGGCTGAACGGATAGCGAGACGGCCCCACGTTCAGGAGGACGCGAGTTCAATCCCCGACCGGTGCCACCGAGATGGGATTTTTCAGCCGCCGCCGAGTGGCTTAAAACTACCCACATGCTGGCCAGAAGACCACCTATCAACCCGGACTCTAGATTCTAGGATTAAAGATGAGCTCCGGGAGGGCAGCATGAGCCAATGCAAGATGGCGCCACTATAAACACTCGCTTGCGCCAGAACGGGCTGGGCCGACCATCAGGACCCACCGGGAAGAAGCCTTGGACCGACCATCAGGATCCACCGGGAAGAAGCCTACCGGCGCAATAGGACAAGACGTAAAAAAAAGAAAAAAACAAAAAAACAAATTTGATCCTTTCAATTTGGCTCTACCTGTAACCATAAGAAGAAAATTATTAATGAGAAAAATATGGAAACTAGAAGGAAGCTGGGACGAACCCCTTCCTGAAGAGATCTGTACTGAGATGAAAAAATTAAGTAGAGACTTGGAGATGCTGTCAGAAGTGTCATTTCTTAGACAAGCTCTAAACGAGCTAAACACATAAGGGCTACATATTTTTTGTGACAGTTCCGCTGAAGCGTATGGCTTAGTTGCCTACGCTCTAGATGGAGAGGGTAGAAGTACATACCGACACTCTAAGTCTAAGGTAGCTCCATTAAATAAGAGAAATGAACACAGCATCCTCACTCTGGAGCTTATGGGTGTGATATTAATTTTCAAATGCTTACCTACAATTTTAGAGGCTTATCAACACATCCATATTCAATTTACAAATGTCTGTGTGGATGCTCAGGTGGTGCTAAATTGGCTTCTAACTAAGTATACGAAAGTAAAATCCAAATTCTTAAAAAATAGAGTGTTAGAAGCTGATGGCCTGAAGACTGAAATAAGTAAGAAATTCAAGTTACCTGTAGCATACCACTATGTACACACTGAAGAGAACCCAGCAGATATGCTAACCAAAGGGTTATCTTACAGCAAATATCTGGATAAAATGAGGTTCTGGCTGGAGGGACCACAGTGACTTACTAATAATTACCAACTGTGGCCTCAATACCCTTTGTTGAGCATAGCACCTTCTCAAAAAGGCAAAATATGCACTGCTTGTACCTCTCAACCGCCTAAAGTAAATACAGGAGTAACAAATATAAATAAATACTCTTCCTTTGAGGGCTTGTTGAGGTGCACAGCTTACCTATATAAATTTCTAAGTAAAATAAAGGATTGTGATCCTAAAAAGAAAGCCTTAGAGTATTGGGTAAAGGTGGCTCAAACTGAGTGTTTCCAGAATGAACTGAATTTCTTGAACAATCCAAATAATGCAAATGAAAAAAATATTCCTCCTCTGGTATCTAACCTCAACTTATTTCTAGATGAAAGAGGCATTATAAGGTCCAAAGGCAGGATAAGTAAGTGTCAATACTTCAAGTATGACATACATCACCCTGTGTTACTCCCTAAGGAGCACAGGTTAACTACATTGATAATAAATGACTGTCATAACAAAATGCAACATTCAGGCAGTGGAACTACCTTGAATTATTTAAGGGAACAAGGGTACTGGATCCCTAAGGGTAGGATGGCAGTTAAGAGCACACTAAGCTCTTGCAATGTATGTAAAGAGTATAATGCCTTGGCATTTAAGTACCCAAAATTCACAGATATGCCTAAGCATCACATGAACCTAATTAAACCTTTTCAACATGTCGGGGTAGATTATACTGGCCATTTCTGGGTCAAAGATGAACTTAGTGATCAGTCAGTCAAAGTTTATGTTTTGTTATTCACTTGTCTTAATATTAGAGCTGTTCACTTTGAATTATTACCTGACATGTCAACAAAGAATTTTGTTAGCCTTTCATAGATTTTGTAACCTATATTCTATTCCCCATTACCTGTACAGTGATAATGCCAAAGCCTTCTTAAAAGGTGGCAACATTTTAGAAAACTCCCTACAATCCAAAGAAGTTCAAGAAGAACTGGAGATAATTAACATCAAGCATGTGAGAATTCCCTTATATTCAGCATGGGTAGGCTCTGCTTGGGAAAGGTTAATAAGGGTGCTCAAGAATTGTTTGTATATGCAGTAATTCTGCACCTATTTCATCCTTCACAGAAGAAAACGCCTCTCAATATTCCAGAACTTAGCAGGACATACACGGGTATATTGACTTGCAATCATTCGTAAAACACCTGAAAGAGCATCATACTGAAGACATCAGACAACAGAGAGGTACAGTAACAAAAAAGCCGAGCGTTTCCTCTTGCTGGAAAAACAAAAAACACAGATTAGGTGCCCTCACATCCACTTTTATGCACAAAGCCGCCAAAAATACAAGAGATGTGGAAATTTAAAGTTAAAATATTAGGGGAAACTTGTTTTCGGGAAACAGTGCCACGCGGATAGGCGTTATCATGAGGCTGTTGCAAGGAAAATATTTGCAATAAAGATGAAGGATCACAGGTCATTCAGAATTAAGCCAGCAGGAATATTCATCAACAAAGACAATCCCTTGTTAAGATGTTCCTCAGATGGTGTCATCACCTATAAATGTTGTGGCATGGGTTCAATAGAGATAAAATGCTCCTACTCTTAAAAACAATACACTTGAGGAAATTGCCGTGGAAGGTAAATTTCATATATACCGTGGTAACAAAGCACTCTACGTTTACAATCATCCTCACCATGGTAGGGTGAGTTGGGGTGAACCGTACATGTGGACGCACCGTACAGAGGCTCCCATGGCCACATTTATGGGTTTAGAATGGTCTCCCTCTAACAGGTATTAGATAAAACAGGTGCCCACAGCTAAGCATCTTTGGTTTGGCGGGCGACGCGTGACTGAATTTGGAGACAAGTTTTTCGTTTTTTGTTTGTTTGTATGTTTTCTATGTAACAATTAACGATCTCTGCTGTCCATGAATAAACCAAGAATGAGCTGATAAGGCGCAGCGTGCTGGAATATGTCTGGATGTGATGAAAGACAGTGGTGAAAAGTGAACTCCATGGTAACAGCATGACTGAGAGCTTGTTTACACGTAAATGGCATAGTATGGATGACCCGTACAGTGGGATTTTAAATGTACGGAGAGTCCACACAATATACAAACAATTTGTGCTTATTGTATTGGTATATGTGTTAATGATAGTGTTACACAAGATGCTGCCATGTAATCCATGATAGTGACACCTAACCAAGGAGGTGCATATCCCATAAACATCCTCTGACCTTTGTTTGAAATATCAGTTGTCATGTAAACCACTTAGAAAAAAATCAACTAAATTTTGGTGGTTCACTTCAGATCCAGTACGCCTCGCAAGTTTACTCCAAAGGGAGAGCGCGAAACCGACAGGGTAAACTGGAAAAGGCCTTCAATTATCGTGTTCAGACGAAATGCAGCATCCGAGAGGACCGTGACAAGTTCAATGTCAAACCCATGACTCGACATGTAGTGTAATTTACATTAGTGTTCGACTCACCAAAACCGCCATCAATAGAAAATGCCAAAACCTTGCTTTCTCAAATTCTTCCAGAGATTTTTGGCACCTATACAAAAATATCTTACAACTTTCCTTCATCATTCCCACCTTTCTTTAGTCCTGATGGCAATATTGCTGTCATGCTGTTATCTGAAGATGAACTCCTCGGTCAAACTTTCTTTGGATAATTCTGGGAATATTCCTCCAACTCATCCCCCCTCTGTTATACTGTGCCTGTAATTTAAATTTTTAAGAACGATGTTTTCTATGCCCACTCTGGTCTATATTCTCAGAAGGCTTACTTATACGAAGGAGTGTTTCTTATTGTCCTTAAAAATTGTGCTTGTGTTGACACACTGCCTGGTCAAATTCTTTCGTCCCTGCTTTCCTACATATTCCTTTCCTTCCTGCTGGAAGTACGCCTACATTCAGCCTGTGCCTAAGAAGGGTGGCCGCTCTAATCTCTCAAACTACCGTCCTATATATAGCTTTATTTTCTGTCTTTCAAAAAGTTTTGAAACAACCCTTAACAGAAAAGTTCTTATGCATCAACTTTTGACCTTTCTGATCGCCAGTATGGGTTCCTCAAGGGGCTTTGTACTGGAGATCTTGCCTTCCTAACTGACTCCTGGTCACCCTCTCTCAGCCGTTTCGGTGAAACTTTTGCTGTTCCCTTAGACATCTCGAAAGCTTTTGACAGTCTGGGACAAAGTTTTGCCTTCTAAACTGCTCACCTGCGTTTTTTTACATATCTCTGTACTCTTATCTCCAGTTTCCTTTCCGGCCGATCCATCTCTGTTTGGTAGTCTGTCACTGTTCTTCCCCTAAACCTGAAGTTTCACAGGGCTCTGTTCTATTTCCCCACACTCTCTTGTTCATTAATGATCTTTCCAAAACAAACTGTTTTATTCACCCTTCAGTGATGACTCTACTCTGCAGTATTCAACTTCTTTCTACAGAAGACCATCCCAACAGAAATTACAGGACTCAAGGTCGTGCGCTACAAAACGCTTAAACTCTGACTTGCTATCATTTCAGATTGGGGAAGAGAAACTTGGTGACCTTCAATTGACTAAAAAACTCAATTTCTCCACCTGTCAACTCGACACAATCTTCCAAACACCGATCTCTTTATTCATTGACAACACTCAGCTGTCCCGTTTATCTACAATAAAAATTGTCGGCATATCCTTAACCTAAGACCCAGTCTGACCCACCCGAAGACACTCCTTTTACAAGTAGCCGGACGTCTACCAGCGATGTTTGTAATGAGGTCCATTTTTTCGGTAACCCATAATCGTGAGTGTACACCCATATGGCTGTTCAGTGCTGCTGCCATCCCATACATTTTTTAAGCGATTATATTACTCCAAAAAAATATACCCTATAATTTGAAAAGAAAAAAAAAAAAAAAAAAAAAAAAAACTATTTTGGGGCCTAGCAGGTAATCTGACACCTCTGAAATTATTTTTCAAGGATATGCTTCAGTGGGCAATCTTATCTCCCCTGTAAGCAGTTTGTTCTTATAACTAGTGAAGTTCTTCTTGTTGAATAATTTAGCATTATTGATTATTGTTTAGTGAAAAAATGTTTCCACTATATCAGTACATACGCGGCCACACACTGGCTTTAATTCAGCCATGAATTTCTCATTCCTGAAAAAGCAGTTTTATAAATTGTTATATGTTCATTTGGCATTTCAGTTTCTCAGGATTACATTTATCTATAAACAAATTAAAAATGAGGAATAACCTGATAAAATGATACAGCCAGAACATGATTTTTTTTTTTTTCATCATTCTAAAATGGTATGATCTGCATCTGACGTTAACGGGATATCGGCAAGGCAGCTTCGCAAATTACAAGGTAGCTTGCGAATTTTCATGGTCTGTTCACGGTGAGTATGTTAAAGTTCCACCTTGTAGAGCACGGGTGGGGAGTGCTGATGTGCACAAGCTTTTTGAGAATGAATACACGTTTTGGGGATCTTGAGAAAAATGGTAGAGCCAAAATGTTAGAAAAAAAATTCTTGATTCCCGTATAAAATTTGCTGCATTTCTCATCACCTGATTCAGGTGATGTGCATAACAGTGAATGAAATGTTTGTTCAGAATTATAATCTGGTTTTATTTTTGCCTGAACACCCCCTTTCATGTCTCTGACGACACTTGCACTATCAAATGTCTTTAGTATCAGTTTTTGTCTATCTCCTTTGATTATGTCCAACTGTTCTAGAATGCTTTACGATATGGCCATCTGTAATTTGATTTTCTGGAAAAAAGAATCCTTCAAAACGCACGTACCACAGAAGAACTACCATTTCAGTGTGTTCTGTATTAGAAGGTATGTCATCAGCCATGACAGCTACAAATAAAGCTTCTTCAGTCTCATCTTTAATTTCATTCCGGTATTGTTGCAGCATTTATTTTGTAGTCGTCTC
>NC_066515.1:1482388-1514888 GCF_024679095.1 Eriocheir sinensis
TTTAATTAAACATTTCCTCGCCACGTTACACACAGGTAATTGCGGCAGGCGAGTGGTTCCCAGGTATTTACACACACCTTTTTCGTGTTCCGTTCCCGTCTGCTCAGTCTTGATGTCTGAGGAAAAGGGAGACATTTTTTATTCAGTGTGTGTGTGTGTGTGTGTGTGTGTGTGTGTGTGAGAGAGAGAGAGAGAGAGTTGAAAGTCGTGTGCAGCGTGTTTGTGTGAGGAAGAGGAAACGAATAAGAAGCCCGCAATGACGCTGCTCCAGAAAATAGTGTTTGTAGAAGAGTTTAAAGCTGAGGGACCAGAGTCGTTTGGAGATGTGTTTTGATGTCCTCCTCTTGGAAGTATGCAAGTCGTAGGCAGGAGGAAATACAGACAGAGGAAGGCTGTTCAGGAGTTTACCAGCGAGAGGGATGAAAAGATGAGGATGCTGGTTAACTCTTGCATAAGGGAATATTGGGTAGCATATGGATGACCGAGAGTTGAAAGGCGTGTGCAGCGTGTGGGGGTGGCTGGGTGGGGAAGAACGAGGCATGCAGTTGGCAAGCACAAAAGACCAGTGAGTGTGTGTGTGTGTGTGTGTGTGTGTGTGTGTGTGTGTGTGTGTATAAAACCTACAAACTCCATCACTATCACACAAACCTATGACAAGCCCAGCAACTAAATCACACTATAAAAAACGGTATAAAAAGTCAACCTATGAGACTTTCAATATTCAAGAAATCAAGTAAATATACATAAATAAATGAATCATGATGAACTATATTCCTAAGCCCTTCCAAGTGAAAATGACTTACATCTTTGCACGGCACATTCATATTTTTCATATTTTCGATGACCAATTTGTTACGACGAGGATTAGAGGCAAGTGACAATAACTTCTTGATGAATTTTCTCTTCTTCTTCTCCTTTTCTTCTCCACCACTTCTCCTTTTTCTTCTCCACCATTCAGGTCAGGTCAGCTGGCGGGGGAGTAACAAAAGACGGTGGTGGCTGGTTCCCCGTCCTTGCAGGGGTCATCAGGGCGTGCAAGACCATCCCCGCGGGCTGTGCCTAATTGCGTGGCGGAGACAAGTAAATTTAAGGTGGAAAAGGAGAAGGGGAAGGGAGAGCATTAAGGGAAGAAAGAAAAAAAAAAGGAAAAAAATCGTTAGGTTGGTGAGTATTATAAAGTTTGATTTCAATCACTTAGGGTAAGTGTAGATACGTTGCGCTCACGTGCGCAGTATAATTATGTAAACTCTTATTCTACCATTTTGCTCTTAAATGATATTTTTACTGCAAAAGAGGCAGCTCAAGGACAAACAAGATGTATAAAAAAAAATAGCCCGCTATGTCGCTGGTCCCTAAAAGAAAAAGTAGGAGATTCATAAATCGATTGTTTTGTTTGTTTTACGTTTCGGGCTACGGCGCCGGTAGGCTTTCTTGGTGGGGCTGCTGGTCGGTCCCAATCCGTTATGGCGCAGGCAAGTGTTTATAGTACCGCCATCTTGCTTGGCTAATGCTGCCCCCTTGAGCTCAGTTTTGAGCCTTCTCTTTTTCAAGGAGAGAATCTAGAGTCCGGGTTTATAGATGATCCTCGGGGCAGCATGTGGATATTCTAAGTCCTAAGGCCACTCGGCGGTGATTGAAAAATCCCAGCTGTGGCGGCGGGCAGGACTCGAACCCCCGTCCTCCTGGACGCGGCGCCGGCACGCTAACCACTCAGCCTTCGCCTCTCCGTCCACCACTGGAGAGATGTTTAAATATTTCCCTCAAATGGGTAGGCGGTGGCTGAGTGGTTATCGTGCGGGACCCGCATTCACCGCGTGCTGGACGACGCGGGTTCGAATCCGCACGCTGCCATCTGGGATTGTTCAGTCACCGCCGAGTGCCCTGAGACTACCCACATGCTGTCCTGAAGACCACCCATCAACCCGGACTCTAGTAGAAACCGTCCAAGTGATTCAAGAATGAGTTCCGGGGGGCAGCATGAGCCAAGAATAAATGGCGTCACTATAAAAATTGCCTGCGCCATGACGGGCTTGGGCCGACCACCAGGCCCCTGAAGAAAGCCTATCGGCTCTATATGATTACGTGTTCGTCTATAGGCGAACATGTAAAAAAAAAAAAAAGTCATGTGAAGAAAAAATAGAGATAAAGGAAGGCTGTTCTAAAGTCTCAGGGAATGTCACACTCCCTTTCCTTCACCTTCTCAAGTTAAGCAAGGTAACACTCCCTTTCCTACACCACCTCAACTCATGCCCTTCCTTCACCCCTCCCTCGCGCCAAGTCACACTCCCCTGCCTCCATTTCCACAATCGCGCCAGGCCAGACTCCCCTTCCGTCACATCCTTCATCTCACAACAGATTATATATACCTTCCTTTATCCCTTCAACTCACGGTAGGCTGCACTCCCCTGTATTCACTCCTTATATCACTGCAGGTAACACTATTATGCGTTTCCTTCTTTACACTTCAAGTCTTACTCCTCTTCCTTGAACGCCTAAACTTCCGGTAGGTTCCACTCCCTTTCCTGTACCACTTCAGTTCACGCCAGGTTACAGACCTCTGCATTAAGACAGTTGAGACACTTCACATTAGACTCTTCTTCATTCAAATTTCATTTCACGCCATATTACGATCCCCTTCATACTCACCCTTAACTCACTTCTGATCACACTCTTCACACTGCCAGAATTTACGCCATGCTACAGTACCCTTCAATTACACCCTAAACTCAAGCAGGGATATCACACTTTCCTTCCCTCTTCATCTGACGGCTGGTTACACTCCAATACCGTCACAACCTACACTACAGGATGTCTCATCGCCTTTCCCTCACACCCCCTATTCACGCTAGCTCCCACTATTCAATGTTCATTCCTTCAACCAACGCTTTGGCACCTTTCCTTTCTCTCTCCCCTTTGAATTTTCATCCCTTCAACCAACGCTTTGGCACCTTTCCTTTCTCTCTCCCCTCTGAATTCGCGCCAGGTCACAATCCTCTTAACTCTCCTATCTTAAAGTCACGCAAGGAAACAGTCCCTTTCTCCTTTAACCTTAATCTCACACCAGGTAACAATCCACTTTTTCTTCCCCCTGATATCACGAAAAAGTCATAATCCCATCTGCATTTGCCACTCAACTTCTGCTAATGACTTGACCTGTTTCAAGAAAGGAGTATCAAGACTCTTCATTCGAAATTGACCACTCTTTTGGCCACTTCCACTTCATCCAAACCCAGCTGTCTCATGTCTATCTCAGTTCTGTCTTACCCTCCAGCCAATACCAGGTAACTATCCCTTTCCCTCCTGCTCTTCAATTTACGCCTGTTTGTACCAGCCTCCTTCCCTCTTTCACTTAACGCCAAATCACGTTTCCGCTCCCCTTCCTCCTCACGTAATGGGACACACACTGCTCTTTACCCTCACCTCACGCCATTTTGGGGGGCATCAGGGGCGGCGCTGGCGGTGGGAAGGGCGTCCTGATGAGGTGGCTGTGCACCACAAGGGGGCCCAGGGGGTCACACGCTCCCCGGCAATACGTGGCAAACTGTCATTTGCGGGTGCCGGGAGGGGGCGGCAGGGGGGGCAGTGGGGGCGTTGGAGGGGTACATGCTCCTCCCATCAGCAAGTCAGACAACTCCATGGAGACCTCGGTGTGCATCGTGGCGCTGCGGTGACCGCCTGCATGACGAAGGGATCAGTGGTGGTGGTGGTGAGTGTCGCCAGTGATGAGAGTGGCGGTAATGTGGTGTTAGAGATGGTGGTGGTTGTGGTATTGGTAGTGGTGTTGATGGTTCTGGTGGTACTGAAGGTAATCATAACAGCAGCCATATTAGTGGTAACAGAGATGGTAATGGGGGAAACGGTGGTTTAAATGGTGGCAAATATGGCGATGAAATGATAATTGTAGTAATAATACCAAGTGCGATATAAATAACACCAATACCAGGCGTAATTATATTAAAACAGTCGTGCGTGTGATTTGATACGCGGACGAGAGACAGTCACACATGCTGGTGGTGGTGAGGCAGGAGTTCAGTTTGTTTTACTTCTTCAGAGGAAATTTTGACGGCAGTGAAAACAAGATATATTAGACCATACAACTGTAAGAGACTGATGCGAGACATTGACTTACTCGTGCAGCACAAACTTGACAATTAATATTAAACCTTTCAGTATGAGTTTACACATTATGAACGAATATAAATGCCCATTAACTCATGCAGACTATTAAAAACAGAATATGATATCGATAGTTAAATAACAAGTGATTTATTTATTTATTTTTTTTTTTCACTGCAAGGGAGACCGCTCACGGGCAATCAAAACAAAGAAGTAGAGAAAAAGTCCGCCAAACGCTGCTCCAACAAAAGAAACACAGAATAATCTGCCAAACTAGACGGGAGTTGGGAGAAAGAAGCGGTGGAATGTGAAATTTGTCTTTTGAAAAATGGCCTTTGGTCACTTAAAATACTTTTTTTTTTAAAGCAGCGCTCAGGTGAACAGGGAGTACGAAATCAAATAACATAAGTAATTAGGAGATAAGGTTTTGGTATCTTCCGAGACGTTGCTATTGCATTATACATTCCCACTATTGACTCCTTCCTTCTAAAGGCATTATAAGGAGGAAGGTTCTGCTTCGATCAGGTTTGTTACAAGGAACTTCACTGTACCCAAGTGCCTCATGCCTCCTTTATACTTCTCCACCATCGACTCCTATTACCAGCGGTGAGTGTTGACGCCATTATTTATCCTATGTAGTGTACTAAATTTACCGCTAAAACAACAGCAATAATAACTATTTCTACTACTACTACTACTACTACTACTACTACTACTAATAATAATAATAATAATAATAATAATAATAATAGTAATAATAATAGTACTACTACTACTACTACTACTACTACTGCCAGAGTATAGAAAGTAAAGAAACAAACGCTTAATAATGATATTTTCTATGCCCTCTCTGGCCTCGGAAGGCTTATGTGCCTCCTGTTGTCCTTAAACACTGTGCGTCCGTGCTGACACCCTGCCTGGTCAAACTCTTTCGTCTCTGCCTTTCAACATCTACCTTTCCTTTCTGCTCGAAGTACGCCTACATACAACCTGTGCTTAAGAAGGGTAACCGTTCCAATCCTTCAAACTACCGTCTTATGGATTTACTTTCTTTTCTTTTTATTCTTTCGAAGCATCTATTAACATCTGACCACTTTTCTGATCGCTAGTATGGTTTTCGCACGGTGCATTCTACAGGTGATCTTGCTTTTCTATTTGACTCATGGTCATCCTCTCTTAGCCGTTTCGGTGGAACTGTTGCTGGTGCCTTAGCATCTCGAAAGCTTTTGACAGTCTGTTTTAACTTGGTAGGGGAAGGTCTATCTGGATAAGGGTTGCAGCGTCCTCAACCTCCACACCACTTTTTTTTTCTTGTTCATGCTTCTTTCTTTGAATAACCGGAGAATTAATCCTCCCAGGGGTCCTGCGTCCCTGCCCAATGATGAGTAGTCAATCCAACTGGTTGGGGGAGGCATTTTCACCCCCTCCTCCAATAAAAAAAAAATTCCGTGCCAAAAAAACAATACAAAAAGTAGGGGTTATGGCGCGAGTCTCGACCCCGATCTGATCTTGCTGGGGACCGACCGCGTGGCAGGCTTCCCCGATGCATCCGCATCCAGGGAGCTTGCCGTCAGTGACGGGTGCACGGCAAAGCCTACGGGACCCCTGCACTTCGAAGGAGGAAGGGCCCCATAGCCCCTAATTTTGTTATAGGGGCGGTACGCCTGGTAAGTTGACAACTGACCGTATCGTAGCGCTTGGCGTACTGGTGGAGCGCCGACGGGAGTTTCAACTGGGGATGCTTGCAGCATATGTCGATCTGCAGAAGGCGTTTGAATCTGTGCATCGCGAGGCACTCTGGTATCTTGTGGGATTTCTGCAAGGGCTAATGGTTTGCTGACTGGCCTGTTTTCTGGGACTGAATGTGCTGTGTAGTGTTGGGGGAGGGGGGGGGGAGGCTTGTCCAGCTTCTTTCCCGTGAATACGGGAGTGAGACAGGGCTGTGTTTTTGTCCCATCACGTTTCAACACTTGTATGGGCATGGTACTTTAATCAGTTCTCCCAAATCTGAAGTGAGCATTATCGTGCGCTGGCAACCTGCTGTCAAGCAGCGTGTCCGATTTCGTGGAGACTGTGTGCTAACCTAAGCATAGAAAACAGTCGTCAGTGTCAATAATATGCAGCAGCAATAACAAATACCGTCAATTATAGTCGACTTTGAGTTAGAAAATATTAGTAATGTCGCAAACAGATGTTTTGTTAATTTACAAGATCGCTGATTATCATTCTTAGACAGCCTTGGCGCTGTCTACCACCGAGAAAATTAGCAGGCTTTATATTAATAAAACAGCTATTTGCAACATTTCTAATATTTTTCTACTCAAAATCGACTATAATTCACGGTATTTGTTATTGCTGCCTGCGTATTATTGACACTGACGACTGTTTGCTGTGTGTAGGTTAGCATAGTGTCCACGAAATCGGACTCGCCGTGTGACAGCAGGTTGCCAGCGCACGATAATGCTCACTTCAGACTTAGGTGAACCGACTGCAGGCATAGTTATGGACCAGTAATTGTGGAGCATCCATTGGCAATACCAGGGGCGCTGAATTTGTTTTTGCCGATGATCCTTGCGGAGTAGCTGGAGGTTCTGGTGTTAGCTCTCGAGGCACTACGCGAGGAGGCGAAGCCCTTGGAACTTCAGGTCTCTTGGGCCAAGATCAAAGTTCAGGTGTTTGGAGGTTTGCTAGATCAAACAGTACAGTTCTGTTCATGCGTGTGGCGAGGACATTGATATGTCGGAAAATTTTACATACATCGGTAACGTAGTTCAGAACAATGGTGTGTCTCGCCAGGAAGTCTTAGGGATATTGGCTTGGTGGCCCAGAGTCGGCACAGTGTGAACGGGGCCTTACTTGTGATAGCAGTGCTGGCACCAAACACAGGAATGTTGTAGGCGAATGTTTTGCTATGTGGGTTTTGACAACAGGTATTGCTTCTTTACTGTCAATTTTTAAAAGATGCACCGATCTGGAGAGCTTACTACATATTCTAAATGAAATAAATGGGTAAATAGTAGACACGAACAACACTCATCATGCGTCGCTGGTCACTGACGGCTGGTATCTATCTGCACTTCACACAGGGTCTGCTAGTGGTAAAACCACTTGCACAATATGCTCCCTTTATATATCACTTGTAGCCTGTAACACAAAAGTGTAGCCTGTTATAGCAAATCTTAAGAGAGTATACCTGTTTAGATAGTCTATAAAATGTAACAAACTACTAATTAACGATTTTGGAAAAAAGATGAAAAGACATTATAATGTTCTTTTTATAAGCACTTGTAGCTTGTAACACAAGCATACTGTAGCTTATTATAGCATGTCGGAGGCTGTACTTGAGTAGATAGCCTAAGGATGTGTAACTATATTCCAGATGAGGCAATACGAAGTGATATAAATTTTCTATAACCACTTGTAGGCTCAGGTGGTTGAGTGGTGGTGGTGGTGATGGCTGAGTGGGGTGTTGAGTGCTGTCCAATAAATGCGAAGCTCCAGCTGTTCCACTTCCAACTTGGAGAGTGTGGTGCCGCCACGGCCGCTCAGCGTGGTTATCATTATTGCCAACAAGTTCTTTATTGGACAAATATCTGATGAATTATTAGGCCAGTCTCTTTAGAGTCAATTTCAGTTAGCTAGCTATTCTTTTACAATATTATCTGTGTGACTATGTACTCCCTCCCCCTAGACGAGAATTTATTGGTTAGAGTCATTTCAAAAGATGAATCAAGATAATCCAGTAACAGTTCTGTATACTCTTCTTTAGTGACAGTAGTGTTTTCAAGGAGTATAACAAGATTATCAAGGCCACGTAAAGTAAAATATCCCCATGCCATAAACTTTTAATGGGTTGTGGTCTTTGGAGTGTAGCGCGAGTCGATGGGGTCAGCAGACCCTGGGCGCCTGTAGCCTACACACAAATGCTTTCATCAGACCACAATGTTGTACACCACTTATTTAAAGTCCAGGCTCGATGTTTCTATGCAATTTTTTTTTCTATTTGACATTCATAAGTGGCTTCTTGCCGCTATAACTGCGGTACCCAAGCCCACGGTGCAGGGTATGGTTGAGTGTTCCAAGGGGGAAGGGGGACACCGGCAATTAAGGTATTCTCTTCCATAAGTTGACGTCCCGTGCGACTGTGCTTAACCTCGAGCTGTCTCACGGGAAGTTTCCTTGTCCTCTCTTCCTTTGCTCTATTTTTTTTTTTTTTTTTCATAATCTCCTGGAGACCTAGATAGTACTCAGTATCTATGATAACCTGAATGGGTTTCCCATCAGTGCCTTTTCAACCCATATATATTGGGCTATGATACTTGAACACATGCAATATATGAAAGCAGAATGGAGGAAAAGAGGGGAAGTCAGGCACCAAGACATCCACTCCATGGCTACTGACCGGAGTGACTGCTGTCTACTGTCTAGAGCCAGTGTTGCCAACTCAAAATTTATAAATCCGCTAAGATGGCCTAAAAAATCCGCCAGATGATAGGTGAAGCTATAGAAATTTGCCGCTAGATTGGACTTGAAAATCCGCCAATTACTCTTGTCAATTTTAAGATTTTTCCCGCTAGATAACGTGCAATTCCGCCAGATCTAGCGGAAAATCCGCTAAAATGGCATCGCTGCTCTAGAGCAGTGGTGCATTGAAGGCGGGAGGAGGTTTACCTCGCTGCCAAACATACGATGATTTCTCAACCCAGCCTTGCCACCTTGTGAGACGACACACTTGACGCCGAAAAATACCTCGCCGTTCCAAGACGCAGCAACTTTTCGCTACGTAGTTAACACTTCCCTATGAGTTACGTATATACACGAACTATAGGCATTACATATTTTCATTACAGGAGAAGAAAATCATATTTTGTACCCACATCTGCACCTATTAAAAAAATAACTTTTTTCGCTATCATGTGGTTGACCTCAATATATCATGACAGTACTATGACACCTTCAGGTTAACATAGGTTTCAAATATACCCCGCCCTCTCAGGGGTTACCTGCTGTCTGTGAATATATACAAGGAGCTCTGCAACACACTTTCCCCAAGTCTACTCGTCCTCCAAACCACTGACAATCGCGGCAGTGCTCAGTGTGGGCCAGTGTGGGTTTTGTTCAAAGGCTACGTTAGTGTGATTACCTGATTGTCCGTCTACTCTCAAAGTAGTTGTGTGCAGTGCTTAATGTATTGGTCCTTACATTGTCAAGTTGAATTAAGTATGTTCATCAGTTCAGCGGGCTAGATGCGTGGACAAAGTACCCTCCTTCTTACCAGTCAGTCGTTCATCATTTACATTCACATTTACTAAGTTACATATCCATTTATTGCCTCGTTCGTTGAAAGACTCAGGGGCGCGATGCGTTGTATTTTCCTTTCACTGAATGTCATATGCGTGTGTGATATTTTGACCTTTTCATCAATTTCTAATTTCCATTTCATTTCGTTTTGACATTGTCGACACTAGTCTCTTCTTGCCTCCAGGTTTTGTTACCTATAACTTAACAATACTGCTGCTGTCTGCTACTACTACTACTACTACTACTGCTACTACTACTACTACTACTACTACTACTACTACTACTACTACTAATAATAATAATAATAATAATAATAATAATAATGTTGATAATGATGATAACAGTACTACTACTACTACTACCACTACTACTACTACGAATAATAATAATAATTACATCATTAATGATAAGAATTACGATATCAGTAATGACAAAATTAATACCAAAAACTAAATATTGATATAATGGTATCAATATCGCCCTGACTCCACACCGTCCCCACTCACCGGCAAAAGTCCCGTGTGTCTGCTGACTCACGACGAAGGACGCAGCCGAGGCAGATCTAGTGTTGGCCATTGTTCCAGCAGACGTTGTGGCCGTGGGAGTGGTGAGGTCAGGGTGGTGGTGGTGGTGGCTCCCCCTCCTCATCACACACTGCACCACCACCGTCGCCGTGGCTAGCAGTAACACCACCGCCGCAGCCACAGCCGACACCAGCACCGCCTGAGTCACAAGTCCTGCACCACCTCCACCACGACTGTCCTCCGTCTCGGGGCTCGTCACCTCCTCCACCTTCTCATTCCCTGTGTTGGAGAAGTGGATGGGATTAGAGTTAGTGGCTTGCTTAGCGACTGTTTTCATTGTTATTCTCTCCAATAACTGGTTGCGAGGGAGAAAAGTTCCCCTTACTTTAACCTTTAGTGGCCACTAGTAAAACATGTGTTTTATATACATTGGTCGAACTACGAAATCGTTATCTCTTTTTTATGAGCAGGCTTTGTTCACCGGAAGACCAGAGATTGGACAAAAGGCTTTGGGGATTTGATTCAGCCAGTTGGTGTCGCGCGGGGATACACATTTTTTAATCCAATTTTGTGTGCGTTTGGACCAAGTTGCTCTGTCTATCATGACTTTATAATAATTATCCTCATAAAGAAAGAGCATTCACAAAAGTTGTCTTGGCCACCTTGTAAGCGAAAGCCGCCAGGGTGCAAAAATAAACAATTCATCATAGTAACATTAATCACACGTATTGATCTCGACAGTCTTGAAGGTGAAGGGTTCTCGAGTACATGGAGTAACAGCTCACACAAATAAAACTTACGGATCCTGTTATCGGCTGCCTTACCGATGAAGGTCGCCAGACAACACAGGAACGACTCACTCAACAGATACACCACTCACGCATTCTGTTCTCGGCCGTCTTGTAGGTGAAGGCCTCGAGGGTGACGGCTGGCGAGGCTCCGAGGTCGTTGTGCGCCGACACCTGAATCACGTAGTCTAGGCCCGGTGTGAGACCCTCCAAAGTAAAGGTAGACTGGTGCGACGTCACGTTCACCTGCTCGATGCCCGTCACGCTATTAAACACCTGAGAAAGAAGGGTATGAGTGAGGGAGATATGATGGGAAGAGGTGTGGCAGAAGGTGAAAGACAGGGATGTGAGTGAGGGTGAGGAGGGGTGTAATAGAGAAGGAGAGAATCCGATGAAGAGAGAAGGTTACAGTAAAGGTAAGAGTGAGAGGAATGTGCGTGCGTGGGGATGAATTAGGGTTTGAGCGACAGGATGACAGGAGGCTAGGGGTGAAGGAGGTGAGGGCGAGAGGGATATGACTGAAGGAGAGTGGGAAAAGTGTGGTCGAGGAAGACAGAGAGGAACGTCAGTGAAGAACTAGACGGTGGGGTATGGATAAGGTTGACATGGAGGAGTGTGAGTGAGGGTGACAGGGAAGAGTGTGGGAGAGGATGAGGTAAAAAGGTTTGGGTGAAGGCTTGAGGGTGACCTGGTGTGATATGGACGAGGTTGAAAAGGAGTGTAGGTGATGGTAATTGGGAGGGGTGTGAATGGTAGTGAGAGAAAAGCGTGAGTGCGGAAAAGAAGGACGGGTCTGAATGAGATAAAAAGGGAGGGGTGTTAGTGAGGGTGAGAGAATGGTGTGCATGAGAGGTTGGGGCGTGAATGAGGATGATATGAAAGTGTGTGAAGTGGGGTGTGAGGGGCAGGGGAGGTGAAGTAGAGAGATATATATGCAAGGCACTGGTATGTGAACATAAATATATGATAATTATGTAATGTTGCAATGAATAGTGATTGGACGACAACGTTGATTGGGCTGATTTGGTCTCCTGAACCTGCACCGCACATCCACCCAGGGAGCAAAACAAGACAGGGCGAGAGATAAGAGAGCTGTGTCCTTGTTGTGTGTGGTGCCAACACCTCACGGCTTCGCTTTGACTGTATATATATTAGTGTAACTAGTGTGTAACAAGGAACACAAAACTGACGCACCAATACGTCACCAGGCCCCTAAGGGTTAAGCCACGTTGAGTCGAGTTATCCAGTGAGAGATCAGAAAACCCTATGGCGGTTGTACGGGCTTTCAACCATTTTCGATATTATCCTTAATTACCCGATACTGGTATTCACGGAGCACGTCGCCGTCACCAAGCATTCCAAAGGTAGAAACCTTGCCGGATGGCTCCCGAGATGATCTCTAACAATACGGAAGTTTAATCGAACTTGCAAGTACTTACCAGGGCGCATCAACGTAGTTGCGGATTCCCTATCTACCAATGTACGTGCTGGAGCAATGGCAGAGAGGCCCGTGTTATTGAAAATTTCACCTTTAACCCGTACAGGCCGGGCGGGTCTGACGCTCGCCATGCACACCGTCCTCAAACTGATGTGCTTTCCTCTTCAAATGAAATGGAAATTAATAAAGCAGTATAATTATGAAACGTGTCATTGTTAACTTGAATCTTTCTTCTACGTTATGCAAACCCAATAAGATTCCTGCTGGGTGCCTTGTTTCGTCCCATTAAGGTGATGGAATAAAGTATTTTTCGCCCCGCCGCCACCCCGCATGGTCCAAATGTTTACAAGTCCGTGCGCCCGGTCAAGACTTGAGCTCCTTGTATCCGACATAATGTAGTCAACTACAGTGGTTTGTAAGGCACTGATACTTTGGTGAGTATTGTTATTATTAGTCATTAAAATATTTACATTCCTATAGTTTTTATCATCATAACATTATTATTTTGTGTTATTATTATTTATTATTATTATTATTATTATTATTATTATTATTATTATTATTATTATTATTGTTGTTGTTGTTGTTGTTGTTGTTATAATTTTATTATTATTATTATTATTATTATTATTATTATTATCATTATCATTATGATTATAATATATATATATATATATATATATATATATATATATATATATATATATATATATATATATATATATATATATATATATATATATATATATATATATATATATATATATATATATATAAAAGAGTAGTACGTCGCCTCCGCGGTGCAGTGGTTTGCATACCAGTAGATGAATCTGCGGGTTTGGATTCGAATCCCTGCCTGGGCAGTGGGTAGTAGGCCCACCCGGCTGTTCATCCTTCTTGTTGGGATGGTCTATAAATGGGTACCTGGGGCAACCTGGGGACGGTAAACTGAGGCAACCTGGATGCCACACTTCCCGTGTTGCGGGTTGAGGGTTTCCTCCCACCACGGGCTCAAAGGGACAACGGGACGGAGAAGAACACCGCCGCCACGCGCTTTTGCTCCAAAATTTACATTCTTCTTTTTCTTCTTCTTTTTGTTCTTGTTCTTGTTTTTGTTCTTATTATTATCATTGTTTGTAGCAGTAGTAGGTTTGCGTCCTGCCCGCCGCCACAAGCTGGGATTTTCCAATCATCGCAGAGTGGCCTAAGCCTACCCACATGCTGTCCTGAGACTACTTATCAACCCGGTCTCAAGATTTTCTCTCTCTTTCTTTCTTAAAAGAGGATCAAAAATGACCTCCGGGAGACAGCACGAGGCAAGCAAGATGGCGCCACTATAAACACTTGCCTTTGCCATTACGGGCTGGGATCGACAATTAGGCCCCACCAAGAAAGCTTACCGGCGCCATAGGCAGAACATAAATAAAAAAAATGTATCAGGAGGAGCAGTAACTCTTCGTAGTAAGAAGTTGCTGTAGAAGTAGTAGGCTACGTGCTTCCCTCACTTTTATCTCACAGTTTATCTACTCTCCTCTCCTCGGCCCGCCACTTACCATCAATCTTTCTTTGATTTTTTTCACTGTTTACCAGTTTCCTTGCCAGCATGTCTCCGACATGCTGACAACCAGTTGTCCGAATGTCCCAGACAGGCAACAACCGTCAGTAATCATACTATTGTCCATCGACTCTAACTTGAGCCCTGTGGCTTGGCCTGGGAAACCCCCATTGTTTACAGATCTAGCGATGACCTGCGCATGGCGATCTGTCTCACTGTTAGTCTGTAGTACGTTATCTATTCATGGAATATATATACATTCATAATACGACTACATTGTGTTATGAATGGCTTGGGATTTGAGGGAAAGACAACGATTCAGTAAACCTTCCATATCACTGAGTGACTTTGGCAACAGGCGCCAGGCTGCACCATTCAGCGTTCCGCCACAATAGACAACTCAAGTAGATCTCAAACTCGCGCCCTGCACAGCCATGCAAAAGAGAGAGATAAAGAGAGGTAGCGACCTTCTCTGAGGAGAGTAATGGAGTGATGTGGCACCAGCGCGGTCTCGTGGGGAATCCCTGAGTCGCGCCCAAGGGCTCAAGCTAAAATCGATATATAGCCAACACCAAGACCGAAAAAAAAAAAAAAAAAAAATCTTGGAACGTGGGAGCCGACATGTCAGATCTAAAGGTGCAGTCACACCTTACTACGTGCAGCAAGTGCTCGCCACGGTCAGAATTTTTTTCAGGACGTGGTGAAGGCGGATTGAAAAAGCGCAATCGCTCCATTGCTACGCTGCTACCAAGCCTTTGCTGAGCACCAATCCGGTCGTTACTACGTTATCACTGGGTCCAACCGGTTCCTACTACTTGCATATCACGCAGGTGATCAGGTGCGCACCACTCTCTGTCGGTACCAAGTCTCCTTGGTCCGTACTCACCACGCTCCCACACCGTCCAATCAGTGCGCAGTACGCTCGCGCGGCCCCCACGCGCTGTTGGTCCTATAATAGGGCAGTCACACCAGAGTAAGTCCTTACTACGTCCTGCCAAAATTGCCAGGACGTGGTGAGGACCGGCTTGGACGCAGTGGGGACCGATAAGCACGCAGTGGTGACCCAGTGTGGACTGCAAGGACGGCATGGACGTGGACCAGTTTTGATTCTGCTCAAAATTTACGTAGCGAGAGCGTAGAAGATTTAGGACGGGGTGGTGACTGTTTGCTGACGTAGTGCGGACCGGCTTGACATATTAGTGACACAGCGAAGACTTGGTTGACTAAGTGGTGACTTGGCGGGAACGGGGTTTGGACTTAGACTTTCTTTGACTTCTGGCTCAGGCCCTGGCTGGCTATGGCTGGCAACGCTGACACCATCATCTGACTCACTGACACTGGGTGGAACATCTGACTTCTCGATTTCCTGGGAAACTTGAGAGCCTTCATCTGGTTCTTTAATACTGAGGTTTCTGAAGCTTGTGTGACTGGCTGGGATGACTGGCTACGTCTGCTGTCTTTGCTACATACTCTTCCCCGGCACTTGGATTTGAGCGGCATGACATGACGTGAGGATGACGAGAACTAGAATCTAGGGCAGCTGGAAAACGATTGATGACGGAAAGATGTTGTTGTTGTTTAATGTTTACCAGTACGTTGACTGGATGGGCTGTACAAGAGCCCTGCAGAGGAGTTAGGCGTCAGAACATGAGGCCCTGCCTAGCTGGTCGGGGGCACGGGTGCATTTTGCAACCGTAGCCGGAGCCGAGCGAGCAACTCAGCAGTCTATAAGCTGCCTCAAAGGCCAGGGGAGTTGCTAGCTCGACGAGTGCTGGTGTTCCACTGTGAGGGAAAGGGGGGAGGGGAAGATTGCTCCCTCTTGCACGAGGGAGCACGGGCCTTTGCCAAAGGCGGCCCGTAGCAGGGAGCCGACAGACCGACTCTATCGGCGATCGAAATCTAGCCGACCAAGTCGGTCTATCAACGAGGACTGGCGTGTCTCTGTGACGGAAAGAGCGGCGCGCCGTATTTATAGGACCAACAGCACGTGGGGGGGGGGGGCGCGTCATACTGACATGACGCGAGCGTACTGCGCACTGATTGGACGGTGTGGGAGCGTGGTGAGTACCGACAGAGCGTGGTGCGCACCTGATCACCCGCGTGATATGCAAGTAGTAGGAACTGGTTGGGCCCAGTGATAACGTAGTAACGACCGGATAGGTGCTCAGCAAAGGCTTGGTAGCAGCATAGTAGTGGAGCGATTACACGTTTCCAACCCGTGTTCACCGCGTCCTGAAAAAAATTCTGAGTGTGGCGAGCACTTGCTGCACGTAGTAAGGACAGCCTCTGGTGTGATGGGTCCTTAAATACGGCGGGTCCTATAAATGCGTCGTTTTTGCCATCTTTGCAGACAGCACTGGGTCGCCATTGCGGCATATCGGTCCCAGTTGCGTCCAAGCCAGTCCTCACCACGTCCTTATAAGTTTTGCAGAATGTACGGACTGCCCTTTAAGAGGGAAGGGGGGTGAGTAACGATGAGGAGAGATGTGAATAAAAATGAGAAGGAGGGGATTGGTTAAAGTTGACAGGGAGGGGTTTTAGTGAGGTTGGCAGAGTGGGGTATAGGCAAGGACGAGACGAAGGGGTGTCAGTGATAGTGACAAAGAAGGATACACAAGAATATAAGGAGACTACATGAGGGCAGATAACCTAATAAGGAAGAACCTGAAGATTGGTTATCCACCGGACTCTTCCCATCCATAAATACGTATATCTGTTTAGATCCTCTAGTTAAAACTTTCAATTATTTGCCTGAACTACATAGCTAGTCGGTTTGTTCCACTAATCCAACAACCTGTTGGTGAACCAGTTCTTGCAGGTTTTCTTTCTGAACTTGACATTGAAACATCAGAGACATTAGGACATTACCAAGAACACAGATAAGACGTCACCAGCCTCATCTAGCCCATGGGTCAAGGAGTTATCCAGAACTTGAAAATGCACCATCATAATGATTTTATGAGACGAGTTTTGAATTAGAAAGGTGATATAGTGGACATACTGAAATAGTTCACTCTGAAGGACGCCATCTAAGACTTTTCGACCGCTTGGACCCTGGTAAAGAATCGAACCCATCATTGGTGCTGGCGGAAGCTGTGGCCGAACGATGAAGATTTCGTGGTATACGACGAGGTGCCTGGTCAAACTCTTTCGTCTCTGCCTATCAACATCTATCTTTCCTTCCTGCTGGATGTACGCCTTCGTACAGCCTGCTAAGAAGGGTGACCGTTCCAATCCCTCAAACTACCGCCCTATAGCTTTACTTTCCTGTCTATCTAAATCTTTTGAATCAATCCTTAACCAAAAGATTCAAAAGCACCTTTCCACTTCTAACCTTTTATCTGATCGCCAGTATGGGTTCCGCAAGGGACGTTCTACTGGCGATCTTCTTGCTCTCTTAACTGACTCTTGGTCATCCTCTCTTAGCCGTTTCGGTGAAACTTTCTCTGTTGCGCTAGACATATCGAGAGCCTTCGATAGAGTCTGCCACAAGTCTTTGCTTTCGAAACTGCCCTCTTTCGGATTCTATCCCTCCCTCTGTTCCGTTATCTCCAGTTTCCTTTCCGGCCGTTCTGTCTCTGCGTTGGTAGACGGTCACTGTTCTTCCCCTAAATCAACTAACAGTGGTGTTCCACAGGGCTCTGTCCTATCACCCAGTCTCTTCCTGTTATTCATCAATGATCTTCTTTCCATAACAAACTGTCCTGTCCACTCATACGCTGACGACTCCTCTCTGAATTATTCAACTTCTTTCGACAGAAGACCCTCTCAACAGGAATTACAAGACTCCAGACTGGAGGCTGCAGAACGCTTAACCTCAGACCTTGCTATCATTTCCGATTAAGGTAGAAGGAACCTTGTGTCCTTCAATGCCTCAAAAACTCAATTTCTCCACCTATCAACTCGACACAATCTTCCAAACACCTATCCCCTATTCTTCGACAACACTCAGCTGTCACCTTCTTCAACACTAAATATCCTTAGTCTTTCCTTAACTCAAGATCTTAACTGGAAACTTCACATCTCCTCTCTCACTAAATCAGCTTCCTCGAGGTTGGGCGTTCTGTATGGTCTCCGCCAGTTCTTCTCCCCCGCACACTTGCTATCCATATACAGGACCTTGTCCGCCCTCGTATGGAGTATGCATCTCACGTGTGGGGGGCTCCACTCACACAACTCTATTGGACAGAGTGGAGTCTAAGGCTCTTCGTCTCGTCAGCTCTCCTCCTCTTACTGATAGTTTTCTACCTCTTAAATTCCGCCGCGATGTTGCCTCTCTTTCTATCTTATATCGATATTTTCACTCTGACTGCTCTTCTGAACTTGCTAACTGCATGCCTTCCCCCCCCTCCCGCGGCCTCGCCTCACACGAATTTCTAATCAAGGTCAACTCTATACTGTCCAAACCCTCTTAAATTCCGCCGCGATGTTGCCTCTCTTTCTATCTTATATCGATATTTTCCCGCTGACTGCTCTTCTGAACTCGCCTCACACGACTTTCTAATCAAACTCATCCCTATACAGTCCAAACTCTCAAATTCCGTCGCGATGTTGCTTCTCCTTCTATCTTCTATCGATATTTTCACCCTGACTGCTCTTCTGAACTTGCTAACTGCATGCCTCCCCCTCCTCATGCGGCCTCGCCTCACATTACTTTCTAATCAAGCTCATCCCTATACTGTCCAAACCCCTTATGCAAGAGTTAACCAGCATCTTCACTCTTTCATCCCTCACGCTGGTAAACTCTGGAACAATCTTCCTTCATCTATATATCCTCCTGCATACGACTTGAACTCTTTCAAGAGGAGGGTATCAGGACACCTCTCCTCCCGAAATTGATCTCTCTCTTTGGCCACTCCTCTGTACTCTATTCAGGAGCAGTGAGTAGCGGGATTTTTTTCATTAGTTTTTTTCACGCCCTTGAACGGTCTCCTTTTCTCAAAAAAAAAAAAAAAAAAAAAAAAAAAAAAAAGACATCTAAGACCCAGCAGCTACGAAACGACATAATGAAAATACGTTATTGCGTGTCCGCATATGAGATTTGAATATAAGTACTTAATCTAAATCAGCTTCTTAATCCCCTTAATACACATAAAAATCGCACTTAAAAACCCAAGAAGTCTACGCCTCTCCAAAGAATGCATGTTATTTTTTTTTTTTTTAGTTTTCTCTCCGTGGCAGGTCCCTAAGTCCTCGGATAATTTTAGTTACTCTTCTGTGTATTTCATCGAGGGAATCTATATATAATATAATAGGGGCACAAAAATAGAACAGCATAATCCAGATGATGCCAGTGCCGAATATAACTTTAGGACAAATTTTGAGCTCTGTTGTCTTACACTCGAAATAAAACCCAATACTCTATTCGTGTGGTTCCTGGCGGTAATACACCGCCTGTTACGAAGGTTTGAGCTCACACGCACACCCGACTCCCTTTCGCGGCTGGAGTAGCCACGAACTGTGTGTAATTATTGAAGGTTATTTCTTTCCCACATTTAGGACGTTTCTTTGATCGATGTTGAACTGCATCATCCATTTGTTGGCCTACTTGTATAGGCCATTTAGTTCCTCCTAAAGTACCTCAGCGTCTTTGTTGGAACTAATTAATCTTTCTATTTTTGTGTCATAAGCATGTTACTGATTATATCGCAGTCCAGATCGTTAATAAATAAAATATACAGTAATCGACCAAGAACACTTCCCTGATGGACGCCGCTACTAACTCCAGCCCAATCTAATTTATCGTCATTTACCTGAACTATCTGCGTCATGTCACTAAGCCACGCCTTTATCCATCTCCAGACTTTATCCTAAATCCCATGGACTTTAATTTTATTAAGAAGTCTTTGGTGATGTTTTTTTTTTTCTTGAATGCTTTAATAAAACGAAGATATTATTATTTTCATCCTTATCTGCCGCTTCCTAAAGCTTTTTCGTAAACTGACTGAAGAGCAGTGAGACAAAATGGCCCCATCCAGTGAGCTATTATTGAGGCAATATTTCTCTAGAATCTAGCTCATCGGTGACTCAGCTGGTTTGCTGCCCTGACTTTTACAGTGAACATCCGGAGGCCGTATGCTCTCCCACATAGTGTCTTCAACATTCCTACCGAAACGATCAGCCGAAGGGAGTTTCGCCCTTCAGCAGCCTCTGGAACTTTTGCCGTGTTTGGTGTACGGGCAGGCCTTTCCAACTTTCGAGCATATGGCCACGGGTTTGATCTCCGACACTCAGTGGTGTACATTTCATGACTTTACACTGCATTATTGCAGTTTCTCAAGGATAATTATGTTGACCTAAAATCGGGCATACCGCTGCTGCCTGGCAGCAGTCTGGACAGACATAATGACTCATCACCTCCACATGGGCACAACGTAGGAACACAGTGCAGATCGTCACTTAGTGTATACGGCTAAATGGACACTCGCGTAGACACAAGCACACACACATTCACGAAAAGAAACAGACACCCACCCTGGCGGAGAAGCTCTGTCTTAGTCCTCCGTCGAAGCCCGCAGCGCAGGCCACACCCAGGGAGTCGTACGTCTTGTTGACAACCTCACATGACACAGGACGCTCAGGACGACCTGTCAAAACAATGTGTGGATGAAATGACGCAGAGCAACACACACACACACACACACACACACACACACACACACACACACACACACACACACACACACACACTCATATATATATATATATATATATATATATATATATATATATATATATATATATATATATATATATATATATATATATATATATAATGTGTGGTGTGTGGGGGATGGATGGTAGAGAGGTAGAGAGAGCGCGATATTGCCCGTCTATTATGGGTCGTACAGCGACGCGCCATCGACGTTTTCTCGACCATGCGTGCGACGTCGAGCGTCGTCGAGCGGCTAGACGAGGGGTGGTCACTTATAGTCGCCAGGCCCTGCGTTCATCGCGAACCGTCGAAACGGGTTTTATTTTCAAAATTGGGCTCCTCTGCGTACAGTCGCGCGCATTCACGCACGATTCACCTCGACGTCCCGTCGCCTGTCGCCCTCGTGTGCGTATTGGCGAGCGACCCTCCCTCGTCATGTTGCTGTGAGTTGAAACAGAGGCAAACTCGCCAACCGTCGCAGAGCGAAATCGCAGATGTGTGGTTCCAGCATCAGGTGAGAGATAAACAACACAGATGTATTTAGAAATAGAATGACAATTAAGTCTAAGCCAGATGGTGGAAAATTCTGCAGAATCAAGATTGTGGGCGCGAAAACAAGTGGTGCCGTTGCGTACGTAGACGCAACATACAACATTGGATTGGAATTTAGGATGGAGACAGTAGGTGAGAACAGAGTAGAGATTGCTGTCAGCAGTCTCAGAAACCTGTGTTTCGGCTAGGATAAGGAGGTGAGGTTTAGGGGAGGAGAGATGGTGTTCCACACAGACTGCACGTTAAAGCGAGCACCACAAATGTTACAAAAGTTGATGCAAAGAAAGGTGGAAGAGTTATCAGGACACCTTATTCAGGTCGGGGTCAAAAAGGGAGTCCGATCTCTCTCTCTCTCTCTCTCTCTCTCTCTCTCTCTCTCTCTCTCTCTCTCTCTCTCTCTCTCTCTCTCTCTCTCTCTCTCACCTGCAGGCACTACCTCGAACAGGCAGGGTTGCATCATCCTCCCCACGCTGTTCTGGGCCCAGCATTGTAATGTCCCCGAGTCCTGGTGTATCTTGGGAAGAAACTCCGCCACACTTTGCCCATCTGTTGGAGGCATACAACACTGGTGAGACGCTTCCTTTGGCATTATAGGCAGGAACGATGATACTTATATACTGGTTGCTTTGTGTTGGCAAACTCCACAGACCAGCGGCCTCTTTTCTGGGGAATGAATTAAGAGAATAGGCGGAGAGCAAGGTTAAATGTTTGTGTGATGGTAGCACTGGCTTGTGGAATTCCACGAGCCAGCGCCCATCCATCTGACGAGGATGAACTGAAGCCAGTAAGACGGTGTAGACGTAACAAGCATGTGTGCTCCAGCAGAGAAACGTCACTCGTAGCAACAGTAAAAAATAGAAATGTGAAAGGAAGTGTTTGCGGCTTTGTGTTGGTAAACTGAAGGCGGTAAAAAGAGTGGATGAAGAAGAAAAAATGAGAAATAAGAAAAAAATATAGAAAAAAAAGAGCCATCACTGTGTGAAGTGAAAATCATACGAAGAAATAGATGAATGAAAAACAAGTAAAAGTGTGCAAGAGCTCATGAGTAAACAAGTCAGAAAACTCCCGAATGTTTGATAAGAATTACTTTCTTTTTTAATGCAATATCTGCCCTAAGTTACAATGACTCATGAATTGATGGAAGAGTCAAAATGGCTGCTAGTCGTTGAAATTATATAACATAATTATACATACATTATTTAATATACTTCAGTACACGTACAAAATGATATAGGTTGAAATCCTATAGCGGGACAGACAGGACATTGCTTCCATGGGAAGCTAAGTGAGTTATCTGACCTGCTCTTAAGTAGAGATCCTATTGGACGTGTAAATTACTGGCTCTAGTTAGTGAGACAAATGAATAAAAAAAAAAAAATGTATAACTACTTTAAAAGATGGCTAGATAGTTAATTTGTCCTCTGAAGTCTGGCAGCTAAATTATGACTTGATTGGAATGCACTGGTACGTGAACATGTAGCATGTATAATAGTTAGTGTTTTGCAATGGATCTGCTGTTTCTCATGTCCGCACCGAACGACATAACGGTGATCCTGCTGTTTGGGGGAGCCTGCTGAACCTGCACCAGCACATCCGCACAGAGTTAAAGACGAGGCGTGGCAACGAGAGGGAGGTGTGCAGGTGGCGACTCACGCTGTGACTGTATATGAAGTGTATAATAATTATATAAAAAAACCTAAAATACCTTAACTAAACCCGAGAGTGAGTGAGTGAGTGAGTGTGTGTGTGTGTGTGTGTGTGTGTGTGAGAGAGAGAGAGAGAGAGAGAGAGAGAGAGAGAGAGAGAGAAAATTACATAAATATTCAGCCCACAGACCCCATGATCCACACTAGGTGGTCTGTCCAATAAACCTAAGTGAAATCATATTAAATTTGATATCACCAAGACTTTGTATTTCTACTTTTAGTGAATATCAAGTTGAAGGAAGTGGCGGTCGAGCTGGTTTAAATGAATTAATCGTAATGCACTGTTCCATTGAAAGTGGGAGTTTATTCCATTCTCGCGCTACAACGTTGGTGAAGAAAACTTGGTGCTGTCTGAATTTATCTGTTTACACTTGAGTTTTGTGCCATTATTTCTCGTTCGGAACGTGTCGTCGATCATAAACAATTTGGATTTGTCTACATTCGTAAAATCATTGAATATTTTGAAGCATTCGATCAGTTTTCCTCGGAGGTGACGTTTCTCAAGAGAGAGCGGCTCAAGGGATGAGAACCTTTAGTCATAAGGTTTGTTGCGCAAGATCATCTTCGTTGCCCTACGTTGCACACCTAATTTAACGATGTCCTTTGCGTGGTGGGGAGACCAAAACTGCACCGCTTATTCTAAATGAGGTTTGACTAAGGTATTGTTCAGCGGAAATTTTATATCTTTATTCTTATAAGAGAAGTTTCTCTTAATAAAGCCCAGCATTCTGTTCGCTACGTTTGCTGCGTCAAAAAAATGGAGGTTTAACGCGAGTTTGACACACAGGTCCCTGGAACAATGAATGCTTTCGAGTTTAACGCCACGCATTTCATGATCGAACCTCATTTTTTTTTATACCAATATGGAGACCCTAACACTAATCTATATTAAAGAGCATCCCCCTTCTATCCGACCAAGCTGAAATTTTATGCAAATCTTCTTGTAGGCTTTGTCTGTTTTCATCAGCTAGGAGCTTGTTTCGTCGGCAAATTTACTAATGAGATTACTGAGTATAACAGCAACGTCATTGATGTAAATTATAAACGGCACTGTTCCAATAACTGAGCCCTGGGGGACACAACTGGCGACAGGCGCCCATTCTGAATTAAAATCATCGATTACCACTCTGCTGTCTGTTGTTCAACCAATTTGCGATCCATTGGCGTACTTTACCATCAATACCTAGTTCCTTTATTTTATAAAATAATTTATGGTGTGGAACGTTATGAAACGCTTTCTGAAAATCAAGACATACTTCGTCCCGTGATTTGGTTACATCATAAGCTGAGAAGTCGTTATAAAAAAAATAATAGGTTCGACAACCAGGATCTCATGTCACGTAAGCCATGTTGAGAATCCCTTAATGAGTGGCTTTCGAGATAACTCACAATTTTGTATCTAATTATGCTCTCGAGCGGCTTACCTACTGCTGAAATTAGACTAGTGGGCCTGTAATTAGCCGGTAATTTTTTGTCTCCTTTTCTTAAAAACCGGTGCTACGTTAGAGATTTTCCAGTCCGAGGGAAGGAGATTTCTTTAAACACTATAGGACATACATTGTCTGGTCCTGGACTTTTATATGTTTTAAGGGGTTGGAGAGCATTACGGAAGTTATTTCAAAGTCGGGCAAGGTGTGGGTGGGGGAAAAAAATGTTCAATAGGATTCGGATTAGTTTTAGTTAGCGGCGTTATTTCCTTCGTATCAACGCTTTGTCTGACTTACTAGTCTTTTCACTCGTCGTCTGGCTTCATGATAAGTGTAATATTTTCAGGCGTGTTTAGCACTTTCTTTAACCTGTAGAACAAGTTTCTCTCAATAACTAAATGTTTCATTTCGTTGTTAAACCACGGTTGACTTTTATTTGTGTTACAAAACTTCTCACACAACGAGACATATATATTTTACTAAGTGAGTAATGAATTTTCTTAAATTTAGCCAGGCTTCCTCTATGTTGGAGTTGCATTTCTGTCAAATTACGTCAGATTTCTCCGAAATTTGCCCTTTTAAAATAAGGAACCATAATCTTGTTTTCAGTCACTTTTGAGCGTTAATGTCGGCGCACACTAATTTGTGATCGCAAGAACTGAGATGTTCACTTACGGTAACATTACTGACTATATCTTCTTAGGTTACTATAACAAGGTCTGATGTCTTATTTACTATAGTCTGTTCGCTTAAGCTATATTCCTGGCGCCTAAGCGGGTTGGTAAGCTTGCAGCTGATTGGCTGCTCCGCTCTCCCGCTAACACTATGTCGGACCACATCTTGCATGCTCGAGTGAGACATGTTTTTTTTATTATATGCCATAGCTCACCTCATATACGAGCTAGCCAGTTTTGGTTGACACCATCAGACTCAGCAGTGACTGTAGAATCAAGATGTATTGTAAAAACTCGACAAAACAAATAAGAAAATGGTATTACGATGAGTTGAACCGTGAAGATGTTAGAAAAATGTTTATAACATGTTTTACGTATGCTCACTGTTATCAACAGCTGTTCATTGATTACAGAAATATATTATTACATTACGTAGGAAAATTTCTCTTGAACACGATAGTGTGATCAGAATGCAGTTAAAGCTCTACGTATTGAAAACACAGAGTTATTTATAGCAACATTTCACTCGCCCCAACCATCACGGCGCGCGAGACACCCTGTATGATGATGTTAAAAAAATGAGTGTCGCGCGCGCCATGATGGTTGGGGCGAGTGACATGTTGCTATAAACAACCCTGTGTTTTCAAAATGATTCTGATCACTATCGTGTTCATGATGTAATATATTTCTGCAGTTAATGAACAACTGTTTAAAATAGTGACCATAATTAAAAAAAAGTCGTCCCATCTATATTTAACCCGTGGGCTTCGGCTATGGGAAAACCGAGAAGTGGCCGAGAAACGGCAAAATTACACTGCATTTTGAGACAAAGAAAAGAGCATGGAACGCACATCAGAGTACTCCTCCCATAACCATAAAACTGTTAAAAATATTTAATTTTACTCAAACTCCATTCTTTTTGGGTGGTGTTTGTTACAAAATAAACAGTCTTGTGACGCGTGGCATTTAGCCTAGGTTCCCATGTTGTCTACTTTAGATAATTTGACAAGTGATTACTGTATGGATAGCTAATTCATTCTGCCATGACCTTACAGCACCACCTATGACAAAAAAAGCCCATCTCAAGATCACTCACCCACCACAATGACTCAGGGCATGTATGGTGGGTTGCTCTATGCCACCACCGCCTACAATTAGCTCGAATTATGGGTTTTATGGTAAGCCGTTTTTAGGGTTCACCGTACCATAGCCACGACTCGTGAAAGCCCAGAAAAGGGTCTGCCGATGTTCTCAGGTTAAGGCTGAACTTTTCTCTCAAACTTTCTATAAAAACTCCACTCAGTACGATTCTGGGCATATTCCTTCTACTCATCCCCCCTTTGACTCCTTTATGTCTGTTATTAAGATTGTTAAGAATGATATTTTCTTTGTCCTCTCTGGCCTCAACTCTCAGAAGGCTTATGGACCTGATGGAGTGCCTCCTATTGTCATTAAAAACTGTTCTTCCGTGCTGACACCCTGCCTGGTCAAAGTCTTTCGACTCTGCCTGTCAACATCTACCTTTCCTTCCTGCTGGAAGTACGCCTTCATACAGCCTGTGCCTAAGAAGGGTAACCGTTCCAATCCCTCAAACTACCGCCCTATAGCTTTACTTTCTGTCTATCTAAAGCTTTTGAATCAATCCTTCTCCGGAAAATTGAAAAGTACCTTTCCACTTCCGACCCTCTAAATGATCACCAGTATGGGTTGCGCAAGGGCCGTTCTACTGGCGATCTTCTTGCTCTCTTAACTGATTCTTGGTCATCCTCTCTTAGCCGTTTCGGTGAAACTTTCTCAGTTGCGCTAGACATATCGAAAGCCTTCGATAGAGTCTGGCACAAGTCTTTGATTTCTAAACTGCCCTCTTTCGGATTATATCCTTCTCTCTGTTCCTTTATCTCCAGTTTCCTTTCCGGACGTTCTATCTCTGCCGTGGTAGACGGTCATTGTTCTTCCCCTAAACCTATCAACAGTGGTGTTCCACAGGACTCTGTTCTATCACCCACTCTCTTCCTGTTATTCATCAATGATCTTCTTTCCATAAAAAAAAAACTGTCCTATCCACTCATACGCTGGCGACTCCACTTTGCATTATTCAACTTTTTTCAACTGAAGACCCTCTCAACAGGAATTACAAGACTCTTCTGTTAAAAGATGTTGAGTAATGCAGAGTTATCAGCGTATGAGTGGAAAAGACATAGTTACTTGACTAAAAAAAAAAATTCCACTCACTGTCTTACCGAGCCTTACACTTAAAAAAAAAAAAATAATAATAATAATAATTCCCTTCCGTAATGGACTCCACCGAGTGCCGGGGATGGAACTCGGTCCTTCCGAGTAGAAGTCACGGCAGCACGCCAAGTGAGCCACTGGTCAGCTGAAAGGTCACCGCGGTAGAGGCCACTTCATGCTCACCGTGGCTCAGCTATTATGCTGTCCTGACTTTTTTTAACTGAAAAGGCCAGGGTTCGATCCCCGGCACTCGACGGTATTCATTACAAGAGAAAATATTCACGTGAAGAAAAATTATGAGATTTTCTCACTGCGTCATTACGTACATTTTCCCTAATGAATAAAACAAAATAAAACATAATACTTTCTCATTTCTTCCAAACAAATAATAAGTATCTACGTGTCCATGACGTGGTTATCTCATGAAAATTGATAATTCTTAAAAATCTTGCAGCATGATTCTTTGTTCAATCATACCATGAGGAGATAATAAGTTAAAATATTAGTATTTGTCTATCTCTAGATTAATAAATGAACAAATAAATTATAAATGAACCTTACTGCTTAATCGGGTGCATAGCTTAAAGTTTTATTCATCAAATGTTTCCTATTTCCTTTTCTATTCACCAACCTGCATGTTCATTGAAATTTTCTCCTTTCTCCAACAACAAACGCCCCTAACCTCTCTTCACATATTTTCCGCTCTACACGTCTACACGTCTTAAGTTCTATGCACACAACCTCCCTTTTTTGTTACGTTCAGCCTATAACGCCCGTAGGCTTTCTTGATGGGGCTTGTTGGCCGGCTCCAACCCGTTATGACGCAGTTAAGTTTTTATTGATAGTGGTGCCAGTCTTGTTTGGATCATACTGTCTGCCGGAGCTCCATTTGTTCCTCTTATGAGAATTTCACAAGAGTCCGGGCTGACAGATGGTCATCAGGACAGTATGTGGGTCGTCTTAGGCCACTCGACGATGACTTTTCGAAATTGTCAGCTTGTAGCGGCAGGAGGGACCTGAAGCCGGGTCCTCCGGAACACAGCGCTCGTACGCTAACTACCCAACCCAGGCAGGTCCAGTATTAATTCTTATCCTTAGCATCGCTTTATCTCTCCTTTTCTTTAACTCTACTTGCTTCTCCACATTACTGACTCGGCCTACCTTGTCGCGTGTCCTCCCTCTCGTAATCTTTACATATTCATATCCACCTCCACAGACGGTGTTTATCTATACCTCCTCTTCCTACATATTACCTGGTGTGGTGAATACCTGGTCGCCCGGAAGTCGTTCTGAGGCCACCGAGTTGTTGAACACCCACGAGAACCTGACAGAGGGCGGGGAGGCCAGCACGCCGCAGCTCACGTTTACCGGCCGGCCCACTCCTGCCACGTAGACTTTCCGCGTCTCCGCTGACGGCGGCTCCTCGCACACGGGTGCATCTGAGGCGAGAGAGACGAATGCTGGTGGAGATAAATGTGCGTGCAGCATGTGTGGGTGACCAATGGCAAAGGGCGAGCTATAGGTGGGTGGGTAAAGGATTACAGAAAGGTGTGCAACATGTTAGGGCGAACATGAGGAAACGTGAGGGAACATGGTGCGGAACCGTGATGGTGATTGAGTAAAGGAATAAAATAAATGCGTTTGTAGCCTGTAACATCGGAGGGTAGGATGTTGCTTGGTGTGTAAGAGAGAAAACGTATGTGTTGTTTGTGAGGGTGAACATTGGGATGGATCAGCGTCAGCGAGTAGGCAAATAGGAATACGTAGCTTAATTGTGAGGATGAAAATGTGAGAGGAACTGAGTCTGTGGTCGGGTAAGGAAGGTCTGTAACGTGCAACAGTTGGAAGTGGGAGGCAGAGGACGTTTGTAGGAGGTTGAGTAAAGGAAGGTAAACAAGGGAGCGAAATCAGGAAGTAAAATTTAGTAATCTGCACCGAGCAAATTGTTAATGATCAGTGCCAACCTCCTTGCCTGATAATGACAGATAGGGATGTCTCTATTGCATGGGAAAAAAATGATTAAAAAGTTTGAAGTAAAAGGAAAAGGGTGTTACAGGTGTGTGTGTGTGTGTGAGAGAGAGAGAGAGAGAGAGAGAGAGAGAGAGAGAGAGAGAGAGAGAGAGAGAGAGAGAGAGAAAGGCATTCGGTAAAAATTAGTGTAAAAATATTCGTTCATAAAGCACATCACATAAAGAGGAAGGCCTGGAGCAACAGAAAGTAAAGCAACGAAATTAGAGAAATGTGTAACATGGCCTTACTGTAAACTCAAGCGGGTCTGCAGGCGCGGGTAAACAGTGTGTTGGCGATAAATTAAAGGCGTGAGGCGACACTGTAACCTGCATACATCACTCGTGTTGCTGCGGCCAAGTAGGAGACGAAACCGAAACGAAATACTCGAATAATGCTGAATGGATCCGTTTTACATAAAGCAATGGGTGAAAAGTGTAACACAGCCATAAAATTAACTTTATTGGCTCTGCAGGGCAGGAAAAAAGTGTTGGTAATAAATTAAAGGTGTGCAGCGTGAGGGGACGCAATCAACTGCATAAATCACCCGTGCTGCTGGAAGGGGAAGGGAGGTGAAAACGAAGTGAAATACGTCAAGCATACTAACTGAACGTGGAGGAATGGATAAATACGTGAAAAAATACATTTAGCTTCAGACTAAAATAAAAAGGGATACTTTTTATATTAATAAATATTTGTTCGTACATGAATATACATTAATATAGCTATAAGTGAAGCTTTAGCGAGAGAATACTACAGAAAAACCGTGTTGAGCGCAGGGAGAAAGATTTTTGCCGACATATAAAACTGAGGAACAAAATCATGAACTGGAATTTAAAGTCCAAGAAAAGTGATCATGAAACAAGATAACAGAATCCAACGCTTCCGCATAAACTCTATTAAAATAAAGAGGCACAGGGAATGTATGTTTAAATATGTCCAATAAGTCGAAGTATGAGACGATTCAACGTCCCTTATTATTAATACCTGATGAATGGCACAGGGGATGCGTAGACTACAAATGAAGAGCAAATATGACCGATACATAACCGATGGATAATCCGTTTTTCGAGAAGCAACAAAGGGACAGGTGAATATTTATTAGTTCCCCAGAATGACCGAAGCTCCATGAATAATAAACAGGCTCCAGGAAAGCAGAGTCGGGACTGACAGGACACACACACACACACACACACACACACACACACACACACACGTTCACAGTCAGATTTAGTATTGTGCTACTGGTCTCGTATACGCCTCCGTGGTCTAGTGGTCAGCGTGCCTGACTTCTACTCCGCGGATCCTGGTTCGAATCCCGGCCCGGGCAGTCGGCGTGCAGCTCACCCAGCTGTTCATCCTCCCTCTCGGGCTGGTCGATAAATGGGTACCTGGGGAAACCTGGGGAAGGTAAACTGTGGTAACCCGGATTTCACACTGGCCCTGTGTCCCGGGGTTATGGTCTCCCTCCCACCATAGGCTCATGGGCCAATGTTACAGAGATGAGCACCGAGGCCACGCGCTGCTACAGCGTATGCCTCAACTTAACCTTTTTACTTTTTACTGGTCTCGTTTAACACACACACACACACACACACACACACACACACACACACACACAACAATACACCGAGTTCCTAGCGCAGAGGTTGCTCACAACTAAGAGGTCACGAGTTCGATTCCAAGGCGGAGAGAAGACGAATGTGCAGTTTCCTTCATCCGCTCCCCAGACCACCCAGCAGCGAAAGGGTGACAGGTGCCGGGCGGGGGGCGTGTCCAGCCTCCAGTGGGCGTGCGTGTGTGATACCAAGCTCCAGCCGTAGCCAAATATCCGTGAATATAAAGTGCAAATGAAGAGGCTAATGACGGGCCATCGCGAGTTAAGCACGTGATCAGACTATGGTAAATGAAACACACACACACACACACACACACTCACAGTTTACTGTCAGGTTGAGCGGTGTGCTGCGGGCGTCACCTTCCACGTTGGATGCCGAGCAAGTGTAAGGGCCCGCCTGGTGTCTGGTAACACTGCTGAGCGCCAGTCTGCTGACACTGACCTCCACCCCGGGACCTTCCGCGATGGGGCGATCCTGTGGGTGAGGGTGGTGATTTACAAGGGGAAAGGGTGTTGGCCGTTGGGATGATGAATGCGGTAGTGATGGGTTAAGGGGGAAAGTATGAGGATGGTGAGGGTATTAGTGACTGGTGATGTTGATGGCTGAAGGGGAGTGGTGCAGGAAGCGTAGGGTGGTTATGGGTTAGGCAGGGAAGGGAGGGTGCGGGGTGCGTAATTGTGTATATGGAAACATGGAAATGCAGGCAACAGAAAGCCTATTGGCTCATTACGAGGTCGCCCGCTTTGGTGATCTAATCTGCTCGACAGCCACTTGGGGCTTGAGGAGCAGATGAAAGCACCTCGATTTGAGGAGCAGATGACACCACCTCGATATTGAGGAGCAGATGGCAGCACCTCGATATTCAGTTTACTCCCGACGCAGCGAAATGACGGTCGATTCGATATTTGAAGGAGTTGATGGTGTTCGCATTTACTACTTCTAAGGGAAGATTGTTCCAGTAGCGGATGACTCGATTTGAAAAGAAACTCCTTCCAATGTCTGTGTTACATCGACTCGACTGAATGGGTAAACCATTATTTCTAGTTCTTGAGTTGGTTTGCAGTTCAAAGAATTTGGAGTAATCGACGTTATTGAACTTTTTCAGGTACTTGAAGACTTGAATCATATCCCCTCGTAGGCGTCTTTTCTCCAATGTAAAAAGATTGAGTCGCTTGAGTCGTTCCTCGTACGGTTGGGCCCTTAAGGTTGGAATCATTTTCGTGTCGCGTCGTTGAATCCTTTCCAGTAAATCAATGTCCTTTCTGTAACTAGGAGACTCTGCACTGCATACTCGAGGTGCGGTCTTACCATGGAATTATACAAGGATAGCATCACGTCTGGCGTTTTACACTCGACGTTCCTCGCTATGAACCCAAGGATAGTGTTGGGTTTGCCATATGCTTTTTTACAGTGATTCCCGTGTTTCAGGTCACTGCTAATAGTGACTCCAAGATCCTTTTCCTCTTGTATCGCCTGCAGAGGTTTCCCATTCATGATTTGTGTGTGGTTACTATTTCTGGACCCAATATGCATGACTTTGCATTTGTCAGCATTGAAGGACATTTGCCATTTTTCCGACCATTCGATAATGTGATTGAGGCCTTTCTGAATGATTTCGCAGTCGGTCTTTGTGAGGGCCTTTCCACCCACCTTGGTGTCATCAGCAAATTTCGATATTGTGGATTTCAGTCCTGATTCTAGGTCGTTGATATATATGATAAAACACTGACCCTTGAGGCACTCCACTAGTGACTGGAAGCCAATCGGAAGGCTGTCCGTTGAGCAGCACTCGTTGTTTTCTGCCGGTGAGCCAATCTCTTATCCACACGATCAGATTGGCTCCAATGCCCGCCGAGTGCAGTTTCTTAAGGAGACGCTCGTGCGGCATATAACATCACTGGGGATG